>NC_069505.1:155410037-155497537 GCF_027579735.1 Bombina bombina
CTGCGTTAGGAGCTGAACGCTGCTTTTTTGCAGGTTTTTTTCAGCTCAAACTGCCCCATTGTTTCCTATGGGGGAATCGTGCACAAGCACGTTTTTGAAGCTGGCCACGTCCGTAAGCACCGCTGGTATTGAGAGTTGCAGTGGCGGTAAATTATTCTCTACGCTCCCTTTTTGGAGCCTAACGCAGCCATTCTGTGAACTCTCAATACCAGCGGTATTTAAAAGGTGCGGGGGGAAAAAAAGCCAGCTTTAGCTACGCGGGTCGTTAACGACAAAACTAAATCTAGCCGAAAGGATTTATTTTTTGGTGGGGCATTATTATGCTTTTATAAAATCCTTTAAAATATTGGTTTCAACCTCAAAATTATCACTAATAATGTAAAAATGCAGATTATGTGATTGGATGTAATCTAAGCAATGCAGTAACATATTTTAATATATCCAATTAATTCAATATAATACCTTGATGAGTAAGGAAAATTACCAAAAAGTGAAGAAAAATGTGACCTGTATTGTTTTAGGAAACAAATATGACTTTCTGAACAGTTATTATATTTTTGTTAAAACGACTATTCCAACACTAAGGTAAGATATGTATATGTATTATTGTATCACCTCACTCTATCTGTGTGTCACTAAATCATAGCAGCTTCTCACCGCTTTTCGTTTTGACTAGTTGTAAAGGAGCTTCTGTTACCTATATTATATAAGGACAAATGCTACAGCCTAGTAACTAGGGTTGCCACCTCAACCATGTTTTCCTGGACACTTATTAGTGCAGGGTGTGCAGAGGGGAACATGAGTTGCAACCCTGGACAGCACACGAATAGTGATCCTGGAAAGCACCATTCATGTTCCTCCCTGCATGCCCTGCAGCATGTGTAACTCATAAGTGTCTAGGAAAACATGGCTGAGGTGGCAACCCTACACAGGATAAGTCACGCTCAGAACCTGCAAATTAGAGCATTCAGATTTTTCAACTAGTATGTCTATTTAACTGTGAATCAATCTCATAGCAAATTACTTTAATCTCAAACACTACTTTTAGTCATAATGTGGTGCAGCTGACCCAGCCTCCCCCTACACCATGAACTGCTTTAACTGCAATAAAACAAATTATGTCCCTGCCCATCATCTGCAGTTAACCTTGACTGTGACCTGACTCTCAACCACTGTTAACCCAAACCATGACCTTGATTCCTGACTGCAGTTAACCATCACCATGATTTGCCTCTTGGCAGCCACAATGAATTGTGTGACCTCTCACCTTTATACAGCATCTAATTTCAATAAATCCAATATATGAGATCTGGGAAAATTGAGTGCTCATATTATTTAAATTGGTTAATAGGGTGAGGTTGGGGGACACAGCTTTAATAGTTAGCCCTCCACAGCAATACTAATAGGTTTACCTCAGAACCAATAAGGATTGCTCTAAAAATTATATAAATAGGAGAAAACCTTGGCCTAGACTCTGAATGCGCTGAATGTGATAAGCAGGAAGGATCTTGTGGGATGCAGAGGTTTATATGCTAAAGATAGACAATGCTGGATACAAGATCATTTGATCTTTACTAATTTTGTAACCTTTTTATTACAGGGGATTTAGCTTTTAGACAGGGCCATAGGTGTTTGAGGAGTAGCACTGGGTGATTTATTAGGTTGGGGAGGTTTTATAAGGGGTCACTTGGGTGCTTTGGATTTTATGGTGAGGAAGTCCTGTATGGGGCCTTTTGGTGTTTGAGGGTTGTTAAGTTTCTAGGAAGTGTATTTACTGAGACTAGCATAGACTAGTGGTGTAAGGTCAGATGGGGTCAATAGCCACTGGGACAAGGCCATAGTCAGGGTTAGTAGAAGTTGAAGGGATGGGTTGAATTTAGTGTTTGTAGCAGATCAAGTCATAGATAATATTGGCAGTTCCAGCATACCACTGGACAGGATACACCTTCAAACATTCATTCCCTTCAAAAATAGTGTGGCGTGAGAAATCCGAAGTAAAAACAATAATCTTTATTGGTGAATCAATTAAAATGGGTAAAATAAAAATACACACAATTATAAATGGATTGCAACCACGGTAAATGAGTCAATATGAAATCTAAAGGACTTTTGCTTGGCACCAAAGTCCAGCAGTATATAATGTAATATATCAAATACTCTTTTAGGAATGTAGCAAAGTATTGCAATATGTTAACCCTTGGATATAATTGAGTTCATAGGTAACATCTATTTAGAGTTAGATGTATAAGGCCATAGGTATACCACCAATTGCTTATTATGGTAGGGTGATCAACACTAAGTATATCTATACACCTCTTCCAGGTACGAAAGCTAAGTGCAAGAATATCTTGATATATTGGTGTGATAGTGTACCCTTCCTATGATGGGAAGTCAAGTACTTAACACTATTAGAATCAGCCACTACGTATTTCACAATATTCCAATTATTAAGTTTGTAGAGTGGAGGATCATAGGTATAGTAGTTGACTTTATAGCTGGTGGTAAGTACAACCTGGGGTTACAACACCTGAAAAACTATGGTTGTTAATGAATGCTGCTGGGCATGAAAAATAGGTTGGTGTTTAAGTGTCATGGTGATAACACTGCAACTTGAATGCCTAGCCCTTAATATTGGGGTAACCGCCTAGTTAAATATTAGTCTATAATACTACCTATCTGGAACACAATTCAGTGTTTAGTTGCTCACATCGATATTATCCTTAGGTAAATGCATAAGCCATAACTTAAATAATAATGCCGACTTTAACACATATGTCGTCCGCATATGATATATATAAGGAGATATTATTGATCGATTAGTGTTATGTGGATCTTGATATAAAGTTAATAGTGGAGGCAATATGTTAGCTTATCATTCTGGTCTGAGTATGAGAAGCACAATTCAGCTTAATACAGACTCATATGAGTATAGATTTGTAAATATGATTAGAGATATGCTCTCGGACAAGCTGCCTATAGCGATTCAAATATTATGCATAATTGAGATAGACGCCAACATGTGCAATCAAAGTTAAAAAAGGGCACCCATCTACCCTTATACCCTTATAATCTCCTATCAAGTCATAGATAATGTTGATTGGGCAGCGGTTATGCGACAGATCTTTTATTTTATTCTGTCCAAATTGAGTTTTAAGTTTCCTTGAAGGTTGTGTAAAGACTTTAACCTCTTTGTGGGGTAAAAAAGAAACTAAGCTAGGGTCTGTAATGCACAAATAACATGCCGTAATGATTCAGAGCGTGTAATTGTTTTGCACTTAAATGTCACTTTAAATACAGAAATAATATTAGTATGATTCACTAGAAGTTAGATTGCTTGGGGGGGGGGCTTCTGGTAAAAGGAGTTCAGTATTTTCAATTCTTAATAGCTGTTAGACGCAGTTACGTAAGCTACTTAGAAAGCTTTCTGTTGAAATTACACAACGTAATGCAGCCCAAAGGACATTACTTTCCTTTATTATGAACATTTTTCTTGTTTATTGTTCAGTGTACAGTTCAGCTGAATTTAGTTGCTGAACTTGTTAGTTGCTTTTGCAATGCTTAAGGAATTCCAGCCTAAAGCAAACAAGGACAGCTATAATGAGTACCCAGATAAAATTAATGGCGCACTTTCATCCAAGAACATGTTGTATGTTTCTTAATCATTACAATTTTCTAAGCATTGTACTAGCTTTCTTATAATCTAAATATTATTTTATTATTTGTGACACTATACACTATACAGTGGTATACTATTTGTAGTATAATGAGAGTAGTTAATGCAAGGAAGAGAAACTGGGCAGGGAACAGGAGCAGGGTTGAAGATTTCTTGGGGTATTTCCAACCATTGGATTCTCAATATTTGGGAGTTCTGACTGCAGCTTTTCTAGTCAAGCAAATATCCTGGTTTTTAGTGACTTCCCCAGCTCCACCCAGGAACTGGAGATATGAACTATATATGAACAGGGGCAGAACTACCATTGGTGCAGCAGATACAGTGGCACAAGAGCCAAAATACTGGGGGGCCATAACAGCCAATCTATATATAGGCATGTGAAGAATGTATACAATACTAGTACAGAGGTACATGCATATTATTACTATTGCTTACTACTGAGTTTCTTATGGTGGGCCCTACAAAAAAAGTTTGTACCAGGGTCCTCTCTTGAGTAGGTCTGCTACAGTATATGAAGAGACATTGGCTAGGAAAGACAGTATTTTCACCCTCCTCTTCAGCAAAAAACAGCACAAACACGGTTGTAAAGTAAAAGAATCAGGTGTTTTTTACTCCACTGTAGAACCTACACTGGTCCAAATTGTTCACTATCTGTACAACAGCAGCACTAATCTGTATATTGAGGGAAACTAAAAGCAACAGATTTCTGTTTTTTATATCAACTTATTGCACACTGACCATGCATCTTAAGTAAGTTATACCTTTATTGCACTCTTGGTAGTTATTGCTAAAATTATACTTTACTGAAACAGCTCCCAGGAAATAATAAAATAAAACCCCATCTGTTTTCATAAACATAATTTATACTGTTTGGAAATATATTACATAACAATATATAGTTTGCTACTGTAAAGAGAAAATACATTTCTTTGTTTATTAGCTAAAACACTTAAAAAAATTCTTAGGAAATTGGTATTGGTTGGTTATGGAGTTAAGAAAACTGCATATTAATATATATACAGTATATATATATATATATTAGCAATATCCTGGTAGTCTAACACAGTGCAATATATGATGCAGAGTAATTAGTAAATTAACACATGCTGCACCTGAGCCTACACAGATACGCTTTTCAACTAAATATACTAATAGAGATATATGTTAAATTTGCACGATCGATCTGAACCAGGAAAGTTTTGAGTCATTATAGTGATAAAATTAAAAGCTCAAAGATAACAGAAATCGCAGAAATAATTTGAGGATTCGAGGGATACCGGAGAAAATCGTCACTGCAGAGTTAGAGACATATGTCCAACACCTTTTCTGTCACTTGAAAAAAGATCAACAAGCCCCAGGAGTGGAACTCGACAGGGTTCATAGAGCCCTCAGACCCCTTCCACCAGATACTGCTCCACCAAGAGACGTGATCCTAAGGTTCCTTAGATATAAGGTTAAGGAAGAAATATGGACATTGTCCCGTCAACTGAGAGATATACCCTACCTAGACCATAATCGTCAAGTTTTTTTGGACCTGTGCCCTAACACACTGCAAAGAAGAAGGGAAGTCACTTTCATAACTACAGTGCTCAGGGACAAAAAGATTAGATATAGATGGGGATACCCCTTCAGCCTGATTGTTTCACATGGAGGCAATGTCTACACCTACAAGGAACCGCAAGACCTAGAGGCTCTCATCAAGGGACTTAATTTAACATTCAATACTCCACCAGACTTTATCTCCCTGGGGAGCAATGAGGACGGAGAGACGGTGGATTCCAGACAAATGCGGGGAAAACAACGCTGGCAGGTGGTATCCACCATCAAGCGCAGAAAGGACAAACAAAAACCTGCTTCTTCCGAGGCAATAGTTTCTACTGCACAGGAGACATGAAGCTGTTCAACTATGGGTGACATTGTTCCAATAGTTAAAAATATGCATGATTTTTGAAAAATGTTGGGTGGTGATAGGCGTGGTTTGCGTACATACCGAAATGGGACATACATAGAATGTGTGCTCTTTTAAAGGTTAAATTTAAAGTAGTTAACAAGGGAAATTATGTTGTTTTGCATTCCCCCTAATATCATAGCAATAAGCTATACTATTGTTTTTGTTTTTATGTTGTATTGTATTGTTGTTTTGTTTTTTTACGTTATGAGTTGTTTTGAAAAACTGTAAAAGCTGACATGCCATTTTTCCACTGAGCAGACTAGGAGTAGGTACATATTGGGTTATGTGTTTTGCACCAGGCACATATCTCTTGAAATGAAAACATATATACAATGGGGTTTCCTGGAAAGCCTATGGGTCCTATAGATAAACAAAAGGGGATACATTTCCTCACAGTTAACGCAAAGGGTCTCAATTGTCCGCTTAAAAGGAATTTAGCAATGAGAGATTTTAAAGAGAGGAAGGGCGATGTGATCCTCTTACAGGAGACTCACTTCTTACAAAATAGAGAACCTGGAGCGTTTAAACATAAGTTTGGTGAATCTTTCTACGAGTCCAACAACACCAAAAGGGGTGGTGTAGGCATTTTGTTTAAAAGAGGAATATCATTTCAGGCACATAAACAAGTAAAAGACAAACAGGGTAGATTCCTCATACTGGTGGGTACACTATTCCATAAGCAAGTAACACTTGTCAATGCATACGCTCCGAACACAGCGCAGGGCGCCTTTTTCAAAATATTAACCAATGCAATTTTAGAAGTAGTTAGGGGCTCCTTTATTGTATGTGGAGACCTCAATTGCACATTAGACCCCACAATAGATAACTCCAAAGGGACTTCATCCACCGCACACGCAATCATCAACAAACTCAAAGTGTGTCTTAGAGAGCTCACTCTGCATGATATTTGGAGGATTTTGAACAGAAAAGAGAGAGACTACACATTTTACTCCCATCCACATGCTAGGTACTCCAGGATTGACTACATTCTCGCTGATGTTACTAACATAGTGTTAGTCAGAAGCTGTCAGATACTACCAACATCATGGACAGATCACTCCATGGTAAGCTGCCACATGAGATGGGATACTAGAGATGAAACTAGCTACTTGTGGAAACTAGACGATAGATTACTAGATGACCCAATATATACAGAAAAAATAGAGAAAGCATTAAACTGCTTCTTCCAGCTTAACTCAGACAAGGGTGTGGATGATAGATATTGCTGCAGCGTGCATAAAGCTGTTATAAGAGGAGAGTTAATGAGTATGAGGGCACACCAATTGAAACAGCAGAGAGCCTACTTTGAATTGGTGCTCAATAAATTGGAAGACTTGGATAGAGACCTTAAAAAGAACCCCGGGGACTCACAGACACTAGATCTCTTAGTAGAGTATAGAGGTAAACTTAATGAAATAATAGATAGGGAATGCAAGAATATGGCACTCAACCACCTCCGGAGTGCATAGATAAATTTTTAGATAATCTGGTTTTCCCCCGAGATAAAGGAGGAAGATAGGGCCCGCCTAAATGAACCTTTCACAATAAATAAAATAAAGAAATAATTAGGGATCTCCCAAATGAGAACGCCCCGGGCCCAGACGGCTTCACAAAATATTACTACAAAAAATATATAGATGGGGCGGAGTTAACCGCCGAAGTGGATAGCTGCATTTTTACAGAGCTCCTGACCCAAGACTCACAAAAAGAGATTTAACTACCTATTTCCCCAGCCTAAAGTAATTAATGTAAAGTCCTACCTAGAGGGGATACTGAGTGACCGAGTTTGGGAGCATACAAAAGCCTCTTTTCTGCTACTACAGGACCTAAAACGGGGTACGAGTAATCCATGAGGGGATCATGGAGTCAGAGACATTAAAGATGGCGGCCTAAACAAAAAACAGATTTGTGCAGAGAGACTGCCGGAATAGGTCTGAGCGAATCTGATAAAGAAGAAAGCTGCAGAAAGTTGGGGTGGAACTGCCCGCTCGCACTGAAGCACTATCTGAGTGGATTTGCGCACCTAACAGGAGGAATTGCCGCAGCACTTACAAGTATATGAAAATCCTCCAGGCCTCTGCTGTCTCATCATGCCCAGTGAGGGCTATGGAGCACCGCCGCCCAACATAGAGACCCAAGTACCCTACACCGTTTTCAGGGACCTGCTGGTGGATCATGGGAGAAGGATCTGTGAGAAGCTTGATGCCTTTATTAATATCATTCAAGCGGCACGCACACGGAATGACAGTGTTGAAGAAGAGCGCACAGAAGCACAGGAGCCGCAGAGAGACATGGTGCCTGCAACTTACCAGGTGCGTTCCTCGCCATCGGCGCCAGTAGATTTAGGCCTTAAGTCGGAGCTTTACTCTCTCTCGGCCGACACAAGTGGACCGCACGCATGGAGGGGGACAAAATATAACCGCTCGCACATGAAAGCAGGCACCACAAAGCGTTACAGCGCTCCCGCATCTCCAGACTCTCCCCTATCAGTTGGCAGCATGGCACTATTGTTACAGCATCCCTGCTGGGAGCGCCGCCAGGCCCTACGGCTGCATCGGGCTATGTGCCACTATTCCCCCTGGGATCCTGGGACTGGTGTGCGGGTCACCTACGGATTGCCACGATCACTTAGAGAAGGTGTTGGATGAACTGGGGATACAGTCTGCTCAGACCTAGAGTAGCATACTGACCTTAATGTGTACCCCACAGTGAGTCTTGAATATTGTGACCTCTGGACAAACTACTACAGTCGATCATTTTTAACTCTTTGGTATTCCCACCTTTTATATGCATAGATTAGTATATAGCTACTGGGGTATCAGCTAGTGCCTATGTGGGGGGAATCTGTATGTATGAAGCCATGTGGCCTGAATTTAGACAGGTTCCCTATGTTTATCTTGATTGGAAATACATGTTATGCTGTTTATTTCAATTAATATGTTTATGTTTACTCACTTTATAACAGTACAGGATTGCTCAGGTCTGTTCAACTTAAACCTCTGAATTCATCATTTACATTTAAAGATAGAGATGGGGAGCTAGAGATTAATAGGACTTGTATATTACCTGTCCACCATTTACTAACTTGTATTATGTTTATTATTTAGCTATGATATCTTTTGATTGCTGTTCCACACCTGTCAGACTTTGCAGAGGTTTATGAGTGACTGATTGTGGGTAGCGTGCTCAGTGGCTCAACTGAGGATCCTGCCATTGGCTATCTAGCTAACCCCTTGATTGGCTATACTACTGGATCCTCTGCACTTACATGTTTTAATTGTGGAAAACTTTGCTCCTGATCTTTGTGAACCCCCCCCCTTGCCCTCCCCCCACCGCTTAGTGGTACGATAGTTATGTGCCTCCTGCCTCCTTAACACAAGAGTTTTAGATAGATGATTTTAATCAGTATATGGGTCACGGCATACCATCTCAGCCTGAATGAGAGTATATGTTACAAGCTGTGTCAAATTTGCCCTGGCCCTGTAGCTGAAGCTAGAGAGCGGCAGCTGGCGCTAAGGGTTATATATTTGTCTTGGCCACAGCGTAGAGGTCTCCAGATATGCAGGGTTACACTAGACATTAATCTTGAGTAATATTTAAAGCTTAATATCCCTGCAAGCAAAACTAACAGTGAGATCAATGACACCTATAGGGGTTGCGACTATATTCCCCTTCACCTGTTCCCCTTGTATATACACTTTAATTTTGACGGTCAAGTACTGTGTTTTTGGATATTTCTTCCTATCCCCAATACTTAAGAGTAGTCATAATGGTATGTTAACCAACATTGAAGGAGTGCACTAGTATTTGAATACCTCCCCCCCCCCTCTTAACCCCAATATTCTTATGCGGTATGGGTAAATACCTTCTCTTCTGCATACCTTTTGGCAGAGTTAAGC
The DNA here is from genome assembly GCF_027579735.1 of Bombina bombina. NCBI lineage: Eukaryota > Metazoa > Chordata > Amphibia > Anura > Bombinatoridae > Bombina > Bombina bombina. Next base: position 155,419,561 of record NC_069505.1, read on the forward strand.
AGCCTCTGCCCAGCCTGTAGAGCCGTGTTAGGCTCTTCAGGTCATAGTAATTGGAAAATTGTCTAGATTTATAGTCCTACTAGTGCATATAGTATTACTAATGTTTAATGTCATTATCTTATTATGCTTACAGCGGCAACTGAGGATTCTACTAATGCAGCACGTTTACCTATGTACATTGTTTAATGTTATTTAACATTTTTTGAGAGAAATTTTGGTGTTTTTTCTATATTTGCATGCATTGATATCACTTATGTTATCCAAGGTTGATTACTATTATTTCTGCACGGTCACTGGACTTTTTGAAATATGACTTACTGATGTGCCCTCAGCGGTAGATTGCAATTTTCGGTCCCTTGAGGAGACCTGTTTATCTGGAGGACACTGAACCAACAAAATCAAAAACTGAGGCTTTCGGATTATCATGTCTTGGTGCTGTGTTTTTGACTGATGTCTCCTTATGATGTACCGTAATGGAAATTGTATCTTTTCTGATATGATTGTGTTATGTAAGCTATTTTTGCCTCAATAAAAAAAAAAAAAAAAATATATATATATATATATATATATATATATATATATATATATATATATAGATATCTATACACCACATCTATTTCAGACAATATCAGAAAAAAAACATTCTTAGAAGACTCCTTAATAGCGCATATCGTTGTGCTCCCTAAGCCGGTTAAAAAAACAGATAAGTTGCTGTCCTCTAGATTAAACTCCATTATTCCCTGAATAATTGCTAAAGATCAGGTCAGATTTGTGGTTAATAGGGAGGCAAGGGATAACACTGTGAGGGCAGTGGATCTAATAGATTACGCTGTATCAAGGGAAATCCCTGTGGTTCTGATCTCCACGGACGCGGAGAAAGCTTTCAACCACGTCCGGTGGAGATTCTTAGAGGCAACCCTTGGAAAATTTGGTTTAGGGAATTCATTCCTAGCAAAGATTATGACTTTATATCGCTCCCCCTCTGCACAAGTGCGGGTAAACGGTATGCTGTCCCAGCCTTTTCTAATAGGCAACGGTACGAGACAGGGGTGCCCCCTGTCCCTACTGCTGTTTGCCTGTGTGGTGGAGGCCCTAGCGGTGTTAATAAGAATTGACATTAACATTGAGGGGGTTAAAATTAGAGAAACTGACTATAAAATCATGTTATATGCGGATGACATCTTATTTACTCTCACAAACCCATTCATATCTGTACCATTGATTCTGCAACACTTGAAGGAATTCGAACTTGCATCAAACTTTTTGATTAACAAATCAAAATCAGAGATACTTAATGTATCTCTTTCACAGGCACACCTCACCCAGTTAAAACAAGTTTGCCCTTTTAAGTGGCAAGAAAAATCTCTAAAATATTTGGGAGTCCATTTTACGAATAACACACAAGACCTGTTTCAGTTTAATTACATTCCACTACAATGAAAATAATAGCAGATCTTTCCTCATGGAGATCGTTACACACTTTCTGGCTAGGGAGAATAAGTATCTTTAAAATTAATATCTTGCCACGTATACTGTATGTCCTACAGGCCCTGCCTATTCCCCTACCACTTTCCTTTCTTCCATCATTACAATCAAAAATACTAGAATTTGTTTGGGACAAAAAACATGCAAGAATAAATAAAAACATCATGTGCACCCCCTTACAAAGTGGAGGGTTGGGAGTCCCTGACCTGGTGAAATATAGATATGCCATATATTTGCAAAGGATTCTCGACTGGTCAAATAACTTTCAAAATAAGACTTGGGTTCAAATAGAACATGAAGTGGCGGGCATTAGCCACCTGGGGTCTCAATGTTGGACCACTCATGGAGGTTTGCCCAGGGACAATAATTTAAACTTGTTATGCGTCAAAACATTTAGAGTCTGGGGCACAATATTATTAAAATTCCCGCACATATCCTCTAAATACTCACCATTGACACCACTGCTTGAAAATGGAGAGTTCACCCCGGGGTTGGGCCTAACATACCACAGTTCAGACACAACAAACAGAACCCTGCAGGTGTTTCAGTTGGGAAATGAAAATAAATTACACACGAGGAGAGAACTGATAGAATAGGGTCTACTGATCTTTAAAAATTGGTTGTTTCATCATCAATGCACCTCGTTTATTTTTATGTTTAAATATTTTTATTGAGATTATAACATCATATAACATCACATCAGTTTACCACCTGTGTCACGAGCAGTTTAGTGGTAAAGTCATTATACAAATAGCTGGAATGAAGCTAACAGTCTTGCAATTAACCAGGTGGATTTACAATTTGATTTCTCAAAGTAGCTTTTAAAAAACCTATAACATAGGGATTTACAAACATATCTAACTATAACAGGATAAAAACAAGAAGACCCCAAGATATATTCTAAAAGTTTTCTCTGAATCACCTTGTATCCAACTTGGGTTAGAGATATTAAGGCCACAGTGAGCCCAAAATAGAAAGTAAGAAAAAAAAAAAAGGAAAAGAAAAAGAGAAAAAGATTTGTTTTAGTTGCCGAGAGTTATCTCCCTGTTTGTCCCCCCCCACGGGTCAGCAGCTGTCTGTACCATCTCCCAACAAGCAAGGAGAAAGCTGTGTTTAAGTGTTAGGTCTGTTGTTTAGTGTCCAGTAAAACCAGATCTTCTCGAATTGTGTTTGTGTGTCCAGTACCTGTGATGCAGACTCATACATTCGGTATGTTAGAGAAATCCTATTTAAAACCTCTTCCCAGGGGGGGGCCGAAACCTTCCAGTATTTTGCAATACTCACTCTGGTGACTGTGCATATGATTTTGATGAACATATTTATCTGTTTGTTAAATTTGGGAAGGGGTATGTGTAACAATGCATGGGTTGGAGCCACTCGTTTATTTTTAGACATGGCGACAGGAAAAATTTGACCAGGCCCATGACACAGTTTGAAGTAATGTGCGCGGCTTTGAAGCCAATACATCATTCCCTGTCACTATTGTATAGAATTCTACAAATACAGCCTCCGGGACATGTTCCCTACTATGTGGAGAGATGGAACAGCGACTTGGGCATTGATATTGACCCCAGGGAAGCAAAAAGTATTTTCTATAATATTTCAAAGTCTTCTGTATCAGCTAATACAATTGAGTTAAATATAAAGACATTACACAGGTGGTACATGACTCCAGTTAGGATACATAAGCTATTTAACACACAAAATAATGTACGCTGGCGGTGTGGCTTAGAGAAGGGGACGATGTCCCATATTTGATGGTCTTGCACTACTATAGCACCAATTTGGGAAAACATAGCTGCAGAAGTCTCTAAGTTAATAGGCAAAACACTTCCACTAGATCCTAAGCTGTGGCTGTTTCTGTGCACTCCCAGAAGTTTAACAACAGCACAAAAAAAGATGATACACATTTTGAGTAATGGTATGAAAATATTGCTAGCCCAGAAATGGAAGACACGACATATACCTGATATAGCACAAGGGGTACATAAATGTAATGATATAATAAAGTTAGAGGAGTACCACTATATGAAGGTCAAATGCATAAATTTGTATGCACAGATGCAGGCATTGTGGGAGGCTTATGTGTCGCAGAGATTTGAGACTCAGGGTCGAGATAGATTATAGACCACTTTAATAAAATACCCGGAAAGGGTGAAATTGGGACGAGGTGAGATACAAAAAAAATGTTCACTGTGTGCCGTTATTGTGTGAAGGTATAGTGTGGTATGTGTGTCAACCCTCTGACAGAAATCCATGTCTAGCTTGCAGTTATGTTTTTCACTTGTTATATTGTTACTACTATAAACTTATATAAAAAAGGGTTCCAACATTGATGCCCCGAAGGTCCTCACAATTGTAATTTTTGGTTGTTTTGGTTTTTTTTTGTTGTTGTTTTTTTCATTTACATGAACACTGTATTTATTATTCATGTACTTGTCTTTCGGATGTTACTGTACTGTTTTTCTTCATTGTTGGAGATCCAATAAAAATATTTAAAAATAAAAAATAAAAATGAAAAGCTCAAATTATTTAGAGCATATAATTTTATCACAAGAAAACTGCCACTTATATTAACACATAAATATATATGTATATAATCATATACATATATATTTACAGGGAACACACAGTTCCCATAGACCACAATGTAAAGGAATTTTTCAGTGCCGTTTTTTTTTTTACCCCCCAAAAAAATGGTGCAGTAATTTTATTAAAAAATAAAGATGCTGTTTTTTTATTTTTTAATGAAATACGCTAGACTGTATTTTGGGGTTATTTGGGGCACATTTATAAAATTAATCAGAGATCTGATCTCTGGTTAATTTTATACGCACTTTTTACTACCAGGAGCTTGCTGTAGCAATAACCAGCACTTGTATTGGCTGATTAATTTCCGCACATCCAAAAACTAGCAAATTTGCCAGTTTGCAGGCACGCAATAATTTAGCGCTCCAATTGTAATCTAGCCCTAAATACATTTTATAAGCATAATATTGAAGTTATTATTACCGGGCACCCTCTAGTCGTAGGTACAGCTATATTGAACTCTAGCTTTCACTGCACTCCAGTGCTGAATGTGTTTGTACATGAGCAGCAACTCTCCTTTAGATACCTGCAGGGAAATCTAACCTCCACAATGGCAGCACCCAATTAGAGTGAGGTGTATGAAATGTTTTTAGTGTTTAATGTCCCTTTAAGGCTTCTTTACTTGAGAATATACTGAGGCAAGCTCAGGCATGTGCAGGTAACTTCCACGCCCCTTTAAATAATATTTGTAGTGTTTTTACTGTATATGACATAAGTGCTTAGTTACTCTACTGAATTTAGGTGCATTTCAAATAAAAAACACTACTTACTACTACATTGAATGCAATTTTAATTACTGGACACAGACATCACAAACTGCAAATAAGCCAATTTTAAACATTGTGATGCAATATAGATAGACCTGTAAGTGCCTTAGATTTCAGCACAGTATTTAGACGTATTTCCCAGCTCACTGGCTTTGTGCTATAGTACAATGCATGCTGGGGAAGGTACGCCAGCTTTGAAGTGGTATAGAGATAGAATTGTATTGTGTTAGACAGTAGAGGAATTGAGAGCACAGATTCTTTTGTAATAAATATAACCATAGTGATGTATGAGACACATATCTATTTATACAGACTATGGGAATCAAATGTTCACATACATTAAACACTGCTGTGCTACTCTCCCTGGAAAGGATCAAAAAGCAAATTTGGTAACCTAAGTTTTCTTTAAAATGCTGCACATCAATAGCTGGTTTAAGCAAGTTCCTTGCTCTCAATGGAGCGTGCAACAAGAACAATAATTTACACTAAAGGAAGAGGTGCTTAATTTCCCTTTAACTGCAGTGTATTGGGAACTAGCTATGAGGACATAATAAATGCAGATCTCTCATGGCTTTCGCATTCTATTTGATGGTCTTAATTTGAGGAGCTGTGTATTGTTAACATCTTTCACTCCCTATTTTCAAAAGTATGTACCTAGGTCTGCCCAAAATCTGCCATCTGATGCTAGACCAACCCAGACTGTTTTTTAATAAATAGATCTGCCAAACAGCAATGCATCTAGCTGATATACTGTGGAATAAATTACATTATATATATAAATATATATTAATTGTGTTTCAGTTTATACTCATGCTTAGTGTGTATATGTGTGTGTGTGAGTTCATTTGCCCAATTTTACTCATTATTTCTGCATGTTATTATTTTTTTATAAATTTGTAAATATAAATTTTTTAAAACCTAACTCAATGAATCAAATTCAAAATGATTTAATTTATATGAGTACATTGTATGTTTATTTATATATTACAAACTACTGATAGATTCCAACCTTACTTTTATTTCAGGCATTCAGCATATATTTGACAGTGATTTGACGCTCCTGATTCATTTATTTTATTTATTTATTAATTTATTGACAAGAACAGACAATAATAACACAATCTAGTGCAAATGTTTCATATGAGATTGTATGAACATTTTGACATTGTGTCACCTTTTACTTATCGTTTCCATTGAGCCGTAAAAAAATGGAGCGTGAGCTACCAAAGTTGTCGACAGCTAAGCGCAGTTTATGGCTCCATTTTAGGACCAGGTTTCCATTGAAATATTTTGCGCATTGCATGCAGTCTCTCTTTACATATAGGTGTAATTTAACATTGTGTGAACTCTTCCATCCGACGTCGGATTTTTTAAAGTCACTCCATTACAAGTTAGTTGCTATGGTAACCCAAAATATTTTTCCAGCAGCTGGACCCTGGCTCACATTTCTTAGATGAGGATGATATAGTTGCTGGAACTTGAGTAACACAGAGCTTCAAATTTAATAGATATTTATGAATAAAAATCATATTTGCATCTTTAAGGGAGCAAACACGACTGAAACATCAATAAAGTCACTAGAACTGCTTGTGCAATGTTAAATGCAGACAGTGTATGCTGTTGGCATTCAGCGATGTCTGGCGGATATGATCCGCTACAGCGGATCATGTCTGCCAGACATTGATAAATCGGCCCCAGAGACTTAGTCTCTTTATCTCTCTGACTTCGTTCAACATTATTGAATTTGCTACAAATGTATTAAACAAGTATCTCTGATACAATACCAACACAACCTTGTGAATTGAAAAACACAGCATTATAATGATAACACCACTGCTAATGTTACAGTAAAACTATATTTAATAAAGTGGTGATTTATATTGTAACATGAGGGTATTGGTCACTGTTTGTATAGGTAATAGTATAGGTAAATATATATGTATGTATACAGGCATTTATTCAGCCACACAAGCCTTGGAACAATAAGACCCATATAGTACAGAATTGAACAGAATTAGAGGCCCATTTATCAAGCTCTGTATGAAGCTTGTGGGCCCGTGTCTAAAGACCGCTGCTCCATAACCTTGTCCGCTTGCTCTAAACAGGCGCACAGGAATCGCCACAATTCAACCCGATCGAGTACGATCTGGTTCATTGACACCCCCTGCTGGCGGCCCATTGGCCGCAAATCTGCAGGGGTCAGCATTGTACCAGCAGCTCTTGTGAGTTGCTGGTGCAATGCTGAATATGGAGAGCGTATTGCTCTCCGCATTCAGCGAGGTCTTGCGGACCTGATCCGCACTGTCGGATCAGTTCAGCAAGACGTTTGATAAATAGGCCTCTTGAAGTGCACAATCACACTTGATGCCTGCACTGACCACAATTGCCCAATTCCCAATACTATTAATTTACTCCTTAGGAATTCCAAGTATAATTGATACTGATTCCTAATTAGACAGCAAGTGGTATATATGCTATATTATTATTGAGTACCAACGTATCATATTTGTGTTTTTAATGCACACATCTTTATAAATTAATTTCAATAAAAGTTATATTTTAATTGTTGCTATGTTCATTCACCTCTTGAAATAGATGATAATGTAAGGGGACACAGAGGTGCTATTATAAGTGCATACTTTGGTCAGCCAGTTCTGACTTTACCCTTCAGGTTCCAAGAAAAGGTTCTGCTGCACTAATCTCATACTCATGTTCCGTTGTATTTAAAAACACATTATGTATTGTTGCGTCTCACAATTTGTGACCTTTGGTTTTTTGATATTTTCATGATTCTTCATCAATCTTTTGTTTTTCATTAGGGAAGCCATACAAAATCTGCCCAGCCAGCAATCTGCTCAACAACTGGCTCAAATGTTTTACTTTAACTATTTACTCTCCAATCTGTATAAAGAGACACAAATCTCTCCTGTCTTTTCCTATAAATAAGTAACCTCTGCGGTGGTGAATGAAAATTGATGTTTGAGGCATTTTGTTTGTAACAGTCTATGTTACATAGCAAAAATTCACTATTAAAAGGACATTAAATCCAAATGTTGAAGCACATCAAAGTGTACAGCTGCATACCTGTAAAAAGTTGACTAGAAAATATCACCTGAACATCTCTATGTAAAAAAGAAATATATTTTACCTCAAATTTCCTAAGTATTCACACCCCACTGTAAAGAGACTTTAAGCAGCCAGTCGGGATGCTTGTCCCAGGACTTGCAAGGGAATGTGCATCTGGCAGGCGCACTCATGTTATTCTCCTATTCAGTAAGTTCTATGACATGACTGTTTACACAGCACTTACTCTGGTGAGCTGAATACATTTTGAGGTAAAATATCTTCCTTTTTTTACTAAGAAAGGCTCAGGTGATATTTTCTTGTCAGCTTTTTACAGTTATGCTGCATCACTTTCAAGTGATTTAGTATATGAGTAATATGTCCCTTTAATGGCTAAATTGTTTGCGCACAAGCAATAGGAGGTATATTGTGAGGGTTTGCGCTCATCAGGCTTACTGCTCATATTACAAGTTGAGTGTAAACGCTAGAATCATTACCCCGACTTCAGAGTTCGGGTTAACTGTTTCTCAAAATAAAAGTTGCACAAAAAAAATGACATTACAAACTACATTTACACCCATAATAACAATAATTATTTAAAAAAATATTGCACACAAACGTTACAAGGGCTCATAGATATGAGTTCTTGGGTGTTAGAAAAAAGAAGCTTTTACACAAAGGGCTTTAACACAGAGATACATATATATACATGTGGTATATATGTATATATATATATATATATATATATATATATATATATATATATATATATATATATATATATATAGTCTTAGAATAAGATAGCACTCAATGGGTTAAGTAAAACTTATATTGTAGTAGATCAATGTAGAAAATGTCCCATGACGTTTTGGTGCCAACTAGCACCTTTATCAAATGGATCAACAGTTCATCAGGCAGATGGCATAGCCTGACATCCGGAAAATAGGATAAAAACATTAGAACGCTGCAGCCTTATATACCCTGCATTTAACTCAATTGATTGTTAGGAACAGTGCTTGTTTGCACGTCCGTACACATATCACATAGGCCACACCCCTTCCGGCATAGGTAGCGACCTGTCATTGGTGCAACCAGCACCGTCTTCAGTATAGGCATCTCAGTTCGGATTCAAGCTTAGCACATGGCTAATTAGCATCTCTGATGCTCTGAGTGATGTAGGAGTTCAGGGAAGCGTCTATGTACAAAAAACTGCAGCAATCCTAAAACAATGTTAAAAATACACTGTATGCAAAGGACACAGTTCAGGATTGGAGGGTGAAAATGATATTGTGTTTAACAAGTGCGGACCTGATACATAGAGATTTATTGCTTAAAGGTGAATCAAATAGGCCAATCAGAATAGAGGGGAGACACATCAGGGTATAAGCATCAGAAAAGCAGAATATTCAAGCCAGACACTCGAAAAGTGATATTTGGAATGTGGACATCTGATGTCAGTGTTCATCCAATGAATGGGCCATAGACCAGTTGTATGTTGAGCCCCTTAGGTTCCACTGTGTCCAATATATACAGTATATCCATTTGTTTCATGTTGGAGTAGAGCTCTGCCACGGTTTCCTCCCCTAGTTATAGGTGGTATATGATCTATGATCATGTTTCTTAGGCTGGAGACACTGTGCTTCTGCTGTGCGAAGTGGCGTGCCACTGGCTGATCAGAGGATCCCTTCTTGGTAGCCTCCCTGATAGCATATCTATGGTTGGCCATCCTTTCACGAAAAGTTGTGATGGTTTTCCCTACATAAAACAGGGAACATGGACAGACCAGAATATAAACAACATATGTACTACTGCAAGTTACCCTATGTTGTATTTTGTACCGATAGTTGGAGTGTGGGTGCTGGAATGTAGGGCCCATTTGCATACCGTTGCAGGTAATGCAATCCCCACATCTGAAACAACCCTTCTTAGCAGACTTAAGCCATGAGTCTTTTTGATAGGATTCCTTGGGGTCAGTTTTGACCAGTATGTCTCGTATATTCCTGGCTCGTTTATAAGCCATACGAGGAGGATTCAATCTCCAACTTGACAGACTCTTATCAGCCTGAAGTATATCCCATCGATTGCGAACTGCTCCAGCTATGCGGTTATATTCAGGAGTGAAAGTCGTGATGAAGTTCAAATTGGGGATCTGAGCTTGTTTATGGACCTTGGTCCATTCCAGCAACGTAACTTGTGATTAACCATCCAATCGGTTTCTGGCTGTGACAATGTCCTTCTTGTCATACCCTCTAGCCTGTAATTTGATGCACATACAGGGAGTGCAGAATTATTAGGCAAATGAGTATTTTGACCACATCATCCTCTTTATGCATGTTGTCTTACTCCAAGCTGTATAGGCTCGAAAGCCTACTACCAATTAAGCATATTAGGTGATGTGCATCTCTGTAATGAGAAGGGGTGTGGTCTAATGACATCAACACCCTATATCAGGTGTGCATAATTATTAGGCAACTTCCTTTCCTTTGGCAAAATGGGTCAAAAGAAGGACTTGACAGGCTCAGAAAAGTCAAAAATAGTGAGATATCTTGCAGAGGGATGCAGCACTCTTAAAATTGCAAAGCTTCTGAAGCGTGATCATCGAACAATCAAGCGTTTCATTCAAAATAGTCAACAGGGTCGCAAGAAGCGTGTGGAAAAACCAAGGCGCAAAATAACTGCCCATGAACTGAGAAAAGTCAAGCGTGCAGCTGCCAAGATGCCACTTGCCACCAGTTTGGCCATATTTCAGAGCTGAAACATCACTGGAGTGCCCAAAAGCACAAGGTGTGCAATACTCAGAGACATGGCCAAGGTAAGAAAGGCTGAAAGACGACCACCACTGAACAAGACACACAAGCTGAAACGTCAAGACTGGGCCAAGAAATATCTCAAGACTGATTAAACTAAGGTTTTATGGACTGATGAAATGAGAGTGAGTCTTGATGGGCCATATGGATGGGCCAGTGGCTGGATGGTAAAGGGCAGAGAGCTCCAGTCCGACTCAGACGCCAGCAAGGTGGAGGTGGAGTACTGGTTTGGGCTGGTATCATCAAAGATGAGCTTGTGGGGCCTTTTCGGGTTGAGGATGGAGTCAAGCTCAACTCCCAGTCCTACTGCCAGTTTCTGGAAGACACCTTCTTCAAGCAGTGGTACAGGAAGGAGTCTGCATCCTTCAAGAAAAACATGATTTTCATGCAGGACAATGCTCCATCACACGCGTCCAAGTACTCCACAGCGTGGCTGGCAAGAAAGGGTATAAAAGAAGAAAATCTAATGACATGGCCTCCTTGTTCACCTGATCTGAACCCCATTGAGAACCTGTGGTCCATCATCAAATGTGAGATTTACAAGGAGGGAAAACAGTACACCTCTCTGAACAGTGTCTGGGAGGCTGTGGTTGCTGCTGCACGCAATGTTGATGGTGAACAGATCAAAACACTGACAGAATCCATGGATGGCAGGCTTTTGAGTGTCCTTGCAAAGAAAGGTGGCTATATTGGTCTCTGATTTGTTTTTGTTTTATTTTTGAATGTCAGAAATGTATATTTGTGAATGTTGAGATGTTGTTATATTGGTTTCACTGGTAAAAATAAATAATTGAAATGGGTATATATTTGTTTTTTGTTAAGTTGCCTAATAATTATGCACAGTAATAGTCACCTGCACACACAGATATCCCCCTAAAATAGCTAAAACTAAAAACAAACTAAAAACTATTTCCAAAAATATTCAGCTTTGATATTAATGAGTTTTTTTGGTTCATTGAGAACATGGTTGTTGTTCAATAATAAAATTAATCCTCAAAAATACAACTTGCCTAATAATTCTGCACTCCCTGTAGTGTCTAACTGAGTTTGGAGGATAGCCGGATCAGAGTTGTTTTGGACCACCCTAGTCAGCTGAGAAGAGATTATACCCATCTATTTATGGTCAGGGTGGCAGCTTGTGGATAGGAGGAGTGAGTTCCTATCTGTAGGTTTGGTGTAAAGAGGCGTACCAAACCTACAGTCTCCATCTGTAAGGACTTTAAATACATTAAGATCCAAAAAATGTACATTTTGTACACTACATTCCATCTTAAATCTAATGGGAGAATCTGTGTGATTCAACTCAGACACCCACTTATGGAGATGTGATAAACTACCTGTCCAAACCAAGAACAAGTCATCTATGTAGCGGGTATAAAGAGAGATACATGGATGCATTAAGGGTTTCATGTTGGCAGACTCGTAACCCAGCATATACAGGTTGGCATATGTAGGGGCCATATTAGACTCCATGGCCGTACCTGAAAATTGAAGATAGTAATCTCGTTCGAATTTGAAATCATTTTTCTTTAGACAATGTTCCATCAATTCTATTATGAACTCTAGTGGTGGGCCACTGTAATCAGTGGACTCACTAACAATGGTTCTGACAGTCTGTAAACCAGCCTCATGGGGAATAACAGTATACAAACTGTCAACATCCATGGTAACAAGAATGTCATTAGGATGTAGGCATGTGTGTTGTTGGAGTTTAAGAATCATGAATGTGGTGTCTTGCAGGTATGAAAAGGAATTGAGTATAACCCTTCCTGGCAGAAACTATGGGTGTGCCGGGAGGGTTAACAAGACACTTATGTATTTTCGGTGATAGGTACATTATTGGTATTTTCTGGAAAGATGTGTTCATGTAGTCAAATTCATTCTCAGTGATATACTGTGATTGTAGGCCACAAAGCAGAGTCTGATCAACTAACATTTTATATTTTGAAGTGGGATTAGCTTTGTTTCATGTAGGTATGTGTGTCAGTCAATTGTCTGGTAGCCTGGTAGTCTGTAGTCACTGTAATCCTGGATCACAATATCATTTGCACCCTCCAATCCTGAACTGTGTCTACAGATTCGATATGCACAACATCATTTTTTGATACTTTTCTATTTGTGTCCTTTGCATATAGTGTATTTTTAACATCGTTTTAGGATTGCTGCACTTTTTTGTACATAGACGCTTCCCTGAACTCCTACGTCATTCAGAGCATCAGAGATGCTAATTAGCCATGTGCTAAGCTTGAATCCGGACTGAGATGCCTATACTGAAGATGGTGCTGGTTGCGCCAATGACAGGTCGCTACATACACCGGAAGGGGCGTGGCCTATGTGATATGCGTACGGGCGTGCAAACAAGCACTATTCCTTACAATCAATTGAGTTAAATGCCGGGTATATAAGGCTGCAGCGTCCTCATGTTTTTATCCTATTCTCCGGATGTCAGGCTATGCCATCTGCCTGATGAACTGTTGATCCATTTGATAAAGGTGCTAGTTGGCACTGAAATGTCATGGGACAATTTTCTACATTGATCTACTACAATAAAAGTTAAGTTTTACTTAAAGGGACAGTCTAGTCCAAAAAAAACTTTCATGATTCAGATAGAGCATGTAGTTTTAAACAATTTTCCAATTTACTTTTATCACCAATTTTGCTTTGATCTTTTGGTATTCTTAGTTGAAAGCTTAACCTAGGAGGTTCATATGCTACTTTCTTAGACCATGAAGGCTGCCTCTTAAGAATGCATTTTAACAGGTTTTTCACCACTACAGGGTGTTAGTTCATGTTTTTCATATAGATAACACTGTGCTCATGCACGTGAAGTTACCTGGGAGTCATCACTGATTGGCTAAATTGCAAGTCTGTCAAAAGAACTGAAATAAAGTGGCAGTTTGCAGAGGCTTAGATAGAAGATAATCACAGAGGTAAAAAATATATAAATATAACTCTGTTGGTTATGCAAAACTGGGGAATGGGTAAAAAGGGATTATCTATCTTTTAAAACAATAACAATTCTGGTGTAGACTGTCCCTTTAAAATCCAGTGAGTTAATCTGTCTTAATATGTGTACATATTTATTTATGTAAAGTATTTATATATTTATATGTGTATATATGTATTTACAGACATATATACACATACAAACATAAAAATACATATGTATACATACTGTATATAGACATATATATAAGTGCATTGAAGCGCTTTGCCGTTAAGTAGATGAATACGTGTTAAAGCATATTTATGCAATATTCATATTTAATAAAGTGTTATACAGTGTATTTACTGTAAATATTTTACATTCCAATGTTCTGCATAGAGCAGAATATGTTCTAAGTATTTCTAAATAGATATTCCTATATATATATATATATATATATATATATATATATATATATATATATATATATATATATATATATATTTATATATATATATATATATATATATATATATATATATATGTTTATGTATATATCTATAAATATATGTAATTATCTGTATACAGTAAATATATTTGTGCAAAATACCCTCAAATGAATAAATAGAACATATTCTGTTATGTAAAGAGTATTCTTAGTCTCCTATTGGTTTAGTGTAAACGAGAATGTGCGATAGGGTTTGCGTGATTGTTTTATTTCTATAAGGGTATATGTGAACACGTATGCGATATTCTACTTTGGGTTTTTGTGCTAGTCAGGTTATCACTAGAGTGAAAACAGTGTACTTTTAACTCATAATTCAAGCGCAACCCGACTAGGGCAAAAATCTTAAGTTTAGTGCAATTAACGCTCAAGTGGAAGGATTAATTAGTGTTTCACTTGTAATCTAGCCCTAAATGAACAGTAAAGTCAAGATTAAACTTTCATGGTTTAAATAGAACACACAATTTAAAAAAAAATAATAATAGAGTTTTCAATTTACTTCTTTTAGCAAATTTGCTTTGTTCTCTTAGTATCCTTTTAAGAAAATGAACCCAATCAGCTCAAGGAAATTCATGTCTTTAGCACTCTATCCTAGTAGTGATTGCAACAATGTTTGTAGCAATGTTATACATTACTACTAACAGAGGATACTAAGGCCTAGATTTAGAGTTGGGCGGTAGCCGTCAAAACCAGCGTTAGAGGCTCCTAACGCTGGTTTTTACCGCTCTCTGGTATTTGGAGTCAGTCATTAAAGGGTCTAACGCTCACTTTTCAGCCGCGACTTTTCCATACCGCAGATCCCCCTACGCCATTTGCATATCCTATCTTTTCAATGGGATCTTTCTAACTCTGGTATTTAGAGTCGTGGCTGAAGTGAGCGTTAGAAATCTAACGACAAGACTCCAGCCGCAGAAAAAAGTCAGTAGTTAAGAGCTTTCTTGGCTAACGCCGGTTTATAAAGCTCTTAACTACTGTGCTCTAAAGTACACTAACACCCATAAACTACCTATGTACCCCTAAACCGAGGTCCCCCCACATCGCCGCCACTCAATTAATTTTTTTTAACCCCTAATCTGCCGACCGCCACCTATGTTATACTTATGTACGCCTAAGCTGCTGCCCCTAACACCGCCGACCCCTATATTATATTTATTAACCCCTAACCTGCCCCCCACAACGTCGCCGCCAGCTACCTACAATAATTAACCCCTAATCTGCCGACCACAAAGCGCCGCTACTTACGTTATCCTTATGTACCCCTAATCTGCTGCTCCTAACACCGCCGACCCCTATATTATATTTATTAACCCCTAATCTGCCCCCCTCAACGTCGCCTCCACCTGCCTACACTTATTAACCCCTAATCTGCTGAGCGGACCGCACGCTACTATAATAAAGTTATTAACCCCTAATCCGCCTCACTCCCGCCTCAATAACCCTATAATAAATAGTATTAACCCCTAATCTGCCCTCCCTAACATCGCCGACACCTAACTTCAATTATTAACCCCTAATCTGCTGACCGAATCTCGCCGCTACTGTAATAAATGTATTAACCCCTAAAGCTAAGTCTAACCCTAACACTAACACCCCCCTAAGTTAAATATAATTTAAATCTAACGAAATAAATTAACTCTAATTAAATAAATTATTCCTATTTAAAGCTAAATACTTACCTGTAAAATCAACCCTAATATAGCTACAATATAAATTATAATTATATTATAGCTATTTTAGGATTAATATTTATTTTACAGGTAACTTTGTATTTATTTTAACCAGGTACAATAGCTATTAAATAGTTAAGAACTATTTAATAGCTAAAATAGTTAAAATAATTACAAATTTACCTGTAAAATTAATCCTAACCTAAGTTACAATTAAACCTAACACTACACTATAAATAAATTAATTAAATAAAATACCTACAATTATCTACCATTAAACCTAACACTACACTATCAATAAATGAATTAAATACAATACCTACAAATAACTACAATTAAATAAACTAACTAAAGTACAAAAAATAAAAAAGAACTAAGTTACAAAAAATAAAAAAATATTTACAAACATTAGAAAAATATTACAACAATTTTAAACTAATTACATCTACTCTAAGCCCCCTAATAAAATAACAAAGACCCCCCAAATAAAAAAATGCCCTACCCTATTCTAAATTACAAAAGTTCAAAGCTCTTTTACTTTACCAGCCCTGAACAGGGCCCTTTGCAGGGCATGCCCCAAGAAATTCAGCTCTTTTGCCTGTAAAAAAATACATACAATACCCCCCCCAACATTACAACCCACCACCCACATACCCCTAATCTAACCCAAACCCCCCTTAAATAAACCTAACACTAAGCCCCTGAAGATCTTCCTACCTTAACTTCACCTCACCGGGTATCACCGATCGGTCCTGGCTCTAAAATCTTCATCCAACCCAAGCGGGGGCTGGCGATCCATAATCCTGCGGCTGAAGAGGTCCAGAAGAGGCTCCAAAGTCTTCATCCTATCCGGGAAGAAGAGGCGATCCAGACCGGCAACCATCTTGATCCAATTGGCATCTTCTATCTTCATCCAATGAGGAACGGCTCCATCGTGAAGACCTCCAGCGCGGACGAATCTTCTTCCGACGACGTCCAACTGAAGAATGACGGTTACTTTAAGGGACGTCATCCACGATGGCGTCCCTCGAATTCTGATTGGCTGATAGGATTCTATCAGCCAATCGGAATTAAGGTAGGAAAATTCTGATTGGCTGATGGAATCAGCCAATCAGAATCAAGTTCAATACGATTGGCTGATCCGATCAGCCAATCAGATTGAGCTCGCATTCTATTGGCTGATTGGAACAGCCAATAGAATGCGAGCTCAATCTGATTGGCTGATTTTCCTACCTTAATTCCGATTGGCTGATAGAATCCTTAAAGGAACCGTCATTTGTCGGGAAGTCGTCGGTGAAGATGGATGTTCCGCGTCGGCGGGATGAACATGGATCCGGAAGAAAGAAGATTGAAGATGCCGTTGATAGAAGACTTCAGCCGGATCATGGACCTCTTCAGCTCCCGCTTGGATGAAGACTTCAGCTGGATCATGGACCTCTTCAGCTCCCGCTTGGATGAAGACTCCAGCCGGATCATGGACATCTTCAGCCCCCCGCTTGGGCTTGGATCAAGACATCGGAGGAGCTTTTCTGGATCGATCGGTGAACCTGGTATGGTGAAGATAAGGTAGGAAGATCTTCAGGGGCGTAGTGTTAGGGTTATTTAAGGGGGGTTTGGGTTAGATTAGGGGTATGTGGGTGGTGGGTTGTAATGTTGGGGGGGTATTGTATGTGTTTTTTTTACAGGCAAAAGAGCTGAATTCTTTGGGGCATGCCCCGCAAAGGGCCCTGTTCAGGGCTGGTAAAGTAAAAGAGCTTTGAACTTTTGTAATTTAGAATAGGGTAGGGCATTTTTTTTATTTTGGAGGTCTTTGTTATTTTATTAGGGGGCTTAGAGTAGGTGTAATTAGTTTAAAATTGTTGTAATATTTTTCTGATGTTTGTAAATATTTTTTTATTTTTTGTAACTTAGTTCTTTTTTATTTTTTGTACTTTAGTTAGTTTATTTCATTGTATTTATTTGTAGATATTGTATTTAATTAATGTATTGATAGTGTAGTGTTAGGTTTAATTGTAGGTAATTGTAGGTATTTTATTTAATTAATTTATTGATAGTGTAGTGTTAGGTTTAATTGTAACTTAGGTTAGGATTTATTTTACAGGTATTTTTGTAATTATTTTAGCTATTTTAGCTATTAAATAGTCCTTAACTATTTAATAGCTATTGTACCTGGTTAAAATAAATACAAAGTTACCTGTAAAATAAATATAAATCCTAACATAGCTATAATATAATTATAATTTATATTGTAGCTATATTAGGATTTATTTTACAGGTAAGTATTTAGCTTTAAATAGGAATAATTTATTTAATAAGAGTTAATTTATTTTGTTAGATTTAAATTATATTTAACTTAGGGGGGTGTTAGTGTTAGGGTTAGACTTAGCTTTAGGGGTTAATACATTTATTAGAATAGCGGTGAGCTCCAGTCGGCAGATTAGGGGTTAATGTTTGAAGTTAGGTGTCGGCGATGTTAGGGAGGGCAGATTAGGGGTTAATACTATTTATTATAGGGTTATTGAGGCGGGAGTGATGCGGATTAGGGGTTAATAACTTTATTATAATAGCGGTGCGGTCCACTCGGCAGATTAGGGGTTAATAAGTGTAGGCAGGTGGAGACGACGTTGTGGGGGGCAGATTAGGGGTTAATAAATATAGGGGTCAGCGGTGTTAGGGGCAGCAGATTAGGGGTACATAGGGATAATGTAAGTAGCGGCGGTTTACGGAGCGGCAGATTAGGGGTTAATGATAATATGCAGGGGTCAGCGATAGCGGGGGGCAGCAGAATAGGGGTTAATAAGTGTAAGGTTAGGGGTGTTTAGACTCGGGGTACATGTTAGAGTGTTAGGTGCAGACGTAGGAAGTGTTTCCCCATAGCAAACAATGGGGCTGCGTTAGGAGCTGAACGCGGCTTTTTTGCAGGTGTTAGGTTTTTTTTCAGCTCAAACAGCCCCATTGTTTTGTATGGGGGAATCGTGCATGAGCACGTTTTTTAAGCTGGCCGCGTCCGTAAGCACCGCTGGTATCGAGAGTTGAAGTTGCGTTAAATATGCTCTACGCTCCTTTTTTGGAGCCTAACGCAGCCATTCTGTGAACTCTCAATACCAGCGGTATTTAAAAGGTGCGGCCAGAAAAAAGCCAGCGTTAGCTACGCACCCCTTTGGCCGCAGAACTCTAAATCTAGGCGAAAGAGAACACAGCAAATTAGATAATAGATACATTTGTAATTTCTTTTTACTTTAATTGCACACTTTATATCTTAATTGGGAAAATGTATTTTTGGCTTCTATATCCTTTTAAGTTTAATGACTATTCTGAGATAAATATCTGCATATAAGGCTCATGCTTAGTTTTTGTACATACACAGTATGAAGTATTGGCTCACATAGGGCTCCATTTACCAATCAGAGATAGCTGCTTTGAAGCCCCAGTGTTTGAGGCTCATCCACAACACTTTAGATGTTAGATAGTAATCATCATGATCCAATCAGATTGGGATAATTAACAGCCCCCCCACTTGTGTGCAATTGCTGTGTCAAGCAGTAGGTGGAATTGCACAATCAGCAAATTGTACAATGTTAACTGTTGATACCGTACTGCTGCCCACTTGCCGTGAGGCTGGGCAAGATATCTATCTTTCTGTCAGTTTGTCTGTGTATCTCACTGTCTGTCTGTCTGTCTGTCTATATGTTTACTATATGTTTAATAAATACATGTTTCTTCTTTAGGAATGTTTAAAAGTAAAAGTGGAACAGATAAAGAGCCTCATTTGAAGCCGTCAAGGAGAAGTATGCCATGTATTGCTCAAAGTCAAACCCATCCGCAACACCTGAACAAGCAAACGTCAGAACAGCAACAACAAAGCCCTGTCCAGCCTCTCCCACCTGACAGCGAGGACTCCTGTACAATCGATACAGAGCAGCAAAGAGGTGAGTTGTATTGATTTTTAGAATAATAACCCCAGTTACATTTTGGAGGACATAATAAAACAAAAAAACATAGTATAGGACAGATATATGTATCATGTGCTTTGCAACCACAATGTATGCCCTTTAGGGGTCATTACTGGAAAATAAATTTGAAATGCAATATAAATAAAACACTGAATCATCACCCTAACCAAGTCTCAGTCTCCCCAATGTCTCCTCATTACTCCACCTTAATAATTAAACTGAGTAGGTTTAAGCTATTGGCCTCTCCTTAACATTGATGCAAAATTTATGGCTGTTATCTAATCTGTTGATATTCTCTAACCATCATTTGTGTCACATGGTATTCTTTGCCTTGACATAACTAGCTATGGTTTTTTTTTTTTCTTTCTAGCTGCTAATGTAAGAATGTTAATCAAAAGCATAAACTCTCCTCTGTCACCAAACACATCCCTCCCTTCAGTACAGACCCAAGTACCTGAGTTTTCATCATGTGACTATCAATCACAGAGCTTCCATAACTCAGCCTCTATGTTCCATTATTTATATCCAATAGTTCAAACTCAAAAGTGCATGAGTGTATTTGAACTTGGAATAGAAGTTTTTTTGCAATATACTTGTTTTAGAAAAAGTGCTTCCAGTAAATGTTATGACAGTTTTAAGTGTCATACGCACATATGCTGTGCATACATTGTGCACCAACATTTAACATTACCATCTTAGATAGCCAGTAATGGGGTCTTTTGTGTTAGGGATTACTTAATTTGCATTATAGAAATCACATCTGAGTATTAGAGTGTGTGTTGTTTAATTGCTGATGCACAGGGTATTGACAGCATATGTGCATATGCTACTTAATACAGTCATAACAGTTACTAGAATATTTTTTGTTAATAGAATCATATTGCTGTAATGCATCTTCAAATAATACCCATGCACATTTCATCATAACATACCTTTAACACTTTCTGTATTTTGTGTAATTTTGATCCTAATAGTATTATTGTAAAAAATCAAATATCCTTTTTAAATTCCCTACTCATATATTCAGTAAGTGCCGTGGTAGACAATGTTACAGGTTTAACCCAAAAACTCGAAGGTATAATTGCATATATAAGGTATAAAAGGTACATTTGCAAGTTTGTGTATTTTTACGTGCCCAGCGTGCCACATATAGCAGGGATTAAACCAGCCCTGGTGCTTCATCTAGGTTTTGATCTTGACAGGGAAACTGCATTATGTTAAAACAAATACATCATTGCACAGTCTGTATATTTGTATACTAAAGGGACTTTTCTTAATATAACTCGCGTTGGGTTAGCGTAAATGAATAATTAATGTACTCCTAAATTCATACAAAGTAAATAATCAGTGCACACTGAGGAAAGAGATTACAACTGCAAAAGTTATCTAGTATTTATTTTGAAAAAAATAGTTAAAAATAATATTTTGCAGACATTTATTCATTCAGTTATGTTTGGAATGTGAGTCTCATTTAATGATCAAAACACAAGTGAGTTATCTATATATAATACTGTTTAGCTGTTTCTAATTTTCTCCCAATATCGTATTATTAGAGAGAAGGTAAAAAGAAGTTTAAAAAATGTATTTGTATATTGGTATGAATAAAACGAAGGTACATTTGTGCACAAGATTGTGTTAACACTTCTATATATAAATACGCCTATAATAAAAATACAGCTTGATCTGAGAATTCAGCAGTACTGCATATATTCCATTGGAATCGATGGAAACAATACCACTTATTATGGGTAGCCTGTTTAGTGTTCTGCTCATATGTTCGTGGTTCAAGGCGGATATAAACCCTTTACACAAAGGTTTTTAGTTACGCTAACCTGACATGCATTAAATTAGATTGCACCTATGCAAACACCTTTACTTTCAAATTGTAATATACATGCAAATTAACGCACTCGCGATATTCTTATATTGCTCACGCACAAATGTAAGCGCACACTACTTGTTATCTAGATTACAGTGGTCAATCACAATATTTTAGAAGATTACCTAATGATTTTTTTTTCTAGAAAACGTATCATTAAATATACAGAGATTTTTGTAGATAAATAATTTTATATGCTTTATTAAATAATTGTGATAAAAAAAATTGTACTTTTATGTTGCTTAAAGAAAATCTCTATCTTTTAAATTTAATGTTACAACACATTTTTATTTTATTTTTTGCAAAATGTATTATTTCATCTTGGTCAAAAAATAAATAAATTAATAATAGATACTGGAATTGTGCTATCAGGATTATTATACAGATATAAGAGGCTAAATATAAATGTCAGCTACATTAGGATATCGCCAGGGTAAACTGCATAATCAGAAATAACATACTGATGTTAAAGCAAGTAGGTGCAGCGCATGTATTATGCAAATAAATTTATATATTGACCATAAAGATATATTGTGTAAGGATCACTGAGTCTAAAAAGGACAAGATCACACGTTTCATTCATCCTTATGACATTAAATAAAGGACGACAGTGTATGTGACACTGGATTTGTACCAGATTTAACAAATAGGAATAGTATATGGTGTTGCAGCTGAAAGATTTCAATAAATTAACTTGTCAATGTGAGCGTGAAAGAAAAGTCTTTATCCTTTATGTTTTTGCTAAAGTAGAGTTTTACAGTGGCAAATGCATAGGCTTTAAAATGACTCATTAACGAACTTGTTAACATAACAGAAATGCAATTGTTAAGCTAAAAAAAGTGAACCGTAATATTTTGATTTTTATCAGTGCAGTGTTTACATGGTTAAAGATAAAGCAACATGTTTTTTCCTCCATTCTGAAATGATTAAAACATCCTGGAGCCCAATTAATCCTTATTATATATTGCAAATTTATGTCAGTATATATGTGTGTATATATATATTTGTGTGTGTATATATGTATATTTATCTATCTATCTATATACAGAATATATATATATATATATATATATATATATGTGTGTGTGTGTGTGTATATATATATATATATATATATATATATATATATATATATATATATATATATATATGAGCCGATTTATCAAGATGTCCCTTGTTTCATGGACCACTGCTCCATAACTTGTCCGCCTGCACTGAGACTGCGGACAGAAATCAACACATCAAGGTTGATTGACACCCCCTGCTAGAAGCCCATTGGCTGCAGGGGGCGGCATTGCACCAGCAGTTCACAAGATATTCTTGTGCAATGATAAATGACAACACTGTATGCTGTTGGCATTTATCGATGTGCAGTGGACATGATAGGCTACATTGTATCATGTCTGCTCGCACATTAATAAATATACCCCATAGTATATATATATACATTGGAGCCCTTTGCAGTCATGTAGATTAACACATAAAGATCATATTTATACAATATTCATATTTAATAAAGTGGTATATTATGTATTTAATATACATTTTTCACATTTAATGTTCTTCACATAGGGGAATATGGTCTATGTATTTGTAATAGATATTTATATATATATATATATATATATATATATATATATATATATATACCTGAAAAATAACAAAAGAATATACTATCGCTAAAGTTTGTGTTCCAAAACCCCCCTCCATAAATTTATAATATTATTATTCCAAATGGGAAAGAACAGCAGTACTATTAGGTGCGTTTCCTGTGAGAGCTCTTCGCTGTTTGATATTTGACCTCCTGGCTTTTGCACCTCAGTTTTGTTTCTGGCCTTAGCCAGTCCCTTGGATTGTCTTTGCTTTTTTGGTTTGATCCTCTGCACGTTTCTGATTTTGTTGCTTACTTGTCCCCTGGCTATTACCATAGAGTCCCTAAGTTGGTTTGTACATTACATGCACTGTAAATTACCACAGTAATCTTGACAGCCTGTTCTTGCCTGCACCGCTGAGCTGTATTTGTATCCAGGACCTGTACCCTGTTGGCACCTTTGACTTCAGTGTCCCTGACTTGGAACTGTATCTTATTTGCTTTAATGAACTGCTTTCCAACGCTGTGCTTGTACATTGCTGGCATCAATGACCCTTGTTCTCAGAACATCATTCAGAATCCAAATAAGTGCTGAATACAGATAGACCCGGATATAGAAAATACAGGATAGTACCCTACTAATTAACAGGCTATTGAAGGGTGGGAAGAAAATCCAATCCCTTCCCCAGACCGAACACTATCCTTACCTCATTGGATTGAGGTAAGATCTTGTACGTATTCAATCGTTCTCTATTCATCTGCTAGACTTTTCCTGAGAGAGGATCTGCACTTGAAATTATACATCTGATTGTAAACTTTTTGTTATAAACTCTTGTGCGCTATTTTATTTTGATATATCTATTCCTATATATAATCATGTATATATAGCTATAAATATATATTTGTGCAGAAATCTATCAGATACATATTTAGATGTACATTTAAGAATAAATAGAACATATATAGAACATAAGATTATGAAATATGCCCTATTATCTTCCTATGTTGCACTTTTAAATAACGATCATGTTTGTGCGACTTGTGACTGTTAATTTTTTTTTTTGTTTTAAAAAAAAACACATTTTCGGCTCTGTTGAAGCCTATGGGGGAATGCAATTTTGCATTTGCCACTTCTCAAAGTTTGTTACCGCGATTTTGCGTACGCAAACTTTTTACTTTTAACTTGTACTACAAGCGTGAATCGTAGAGCCCCAAAAAATTGTTCTAGCGGTTTTAAAACTTGAATGTGAGCACAAGCTTCCCCACCACTAGTAATCTAGCCCATAGTGTACCAAAAAATCTGGTGATTGTTTCTGATATTCCAGTACCTACCTTTATTTGGTTTCTGTGTTTTGCTTACTGATTTCATAAGTGGCTCTCCAACTATTGATTTCAAGAAAAGCTCATATATGATTTTTGGGGTCGATTTATGAAGCAACGGATGCTGCTTCCGACCCACTCCGCTTCAAGTCTGCCTGAAGCGGAAGTTAAGAAGCAGCGTTCCTAAGACCACTGCACCCTAACTTATCTGCCGCCTCTGAGGCGGCGGATAGCAATCATCCCAATCAGATAAGATCAGGATAATTGACACTCCATGCTAGCGGCCAATCTGTAGGGGGTGGCATTGCACAAGCATTTCACTAGAAATGCTTGTGCAATGTTAAATGCCACCATGTCCACCCGCATCATGATAAATCGGCCCCTTTTTTGCTTAGTTGCAAAAAATCATATTAAAAGGATATAGAAGGGTCATAGTGTTGTAAATATCAATTATTTTTTACACCCAGTGGAGTGTATTAAATTGTTTACACATTGCTCCCTTCCCTTTATTTTGTTGTTTGAAATAGCTATTTTGGCCTTCTGAAACCACCAACTATACTGCAAATATGAGTATTGCTGTACTCTCTATAGTAGACATACGTAATCAGCAAGCAGCAAGTTCCCAATGGGGGTGCAAGAATTATGAAAATAATGTGTATAGACAGAGAGATACGATTAGGGGTCCTTGTATACAGAGATTTATAAGATTAAAGGTCTGTTCTATCTGCTGACAGAGCATACATTTTTAAAAGTTTCCAATTTACTTATATTATCAAATTTGCTTCATTCCCATGATATTCTTTGTTGAAGAGATACCTAAGTAGGTGTCTGCCATCTAGTGCTCTTATAAATGAATAATATTCTTGCAAAACTGCTGCTATATTGTGCTCCTGACATGTGCATGCTCCTGAGCTTTTTTTTAAATCAAAAGATACAAAGAGAACAAAGAAAAATTGATAGTAGCAGTAAATTAGAAAGTTGTTTAAAATTCCATGTTCTATATAAATTATTAGATGTGGATCCACTGGCGCTGTGTGAGCGAAAATGTTGCCAATGCAGCTGCCTGTAGTGCGCATACAGCTTTAAGCTGTGCCTGTAACTTCCAATCTATGTGCGTGTGGGGGCGTAGGGCTTGCGATAAGCCTGCCTATCTGTGCAGTCTGAGCGGCAAATAGGGAAGCAAATTACTGGCGCCATGTGACTGAGTAAAACTGAGCCATTTGAGTGACGCCCGGACCGGGTACTTCTAAAGTAAAGAAGTAGGAGGGCAGGGGTCTGGGGATGGACAGAGCGCAGAGGTCATAAGAACCGGTAGCCACACGGTCTGGGTTGCACGTGACATGAAAATGAGTAAGTCAGTGACACAGCAGGGGCCAACGGTGGCACTGAGCGAATCTAGTGGCAACTTCATCTTGGCAAGTGATAGTGAAGTGGCATCGACAATTACCCCCAGACAGAATAGAGGAGGAGGGTGAGTGCACTGTCTGACAGCCGCATTGGTAACCCCGCAATGTAATGAAAACACAGGACAGAATCAGTCATGACTCACTTTATTGAAATATATTGGCCTTTTTATTAGAACTGGCTGTATATATTGTATACATAGGGGCCCAGTGACGTCTACTGAGACTTCTGTTTTTGTATTATAAAATGCTCTAATAGCAAATTGCAATGTATTCTCTCACAAATGCTTCCATGTAATTATGTGTTTATTTTAACCCCTGCAAAGAGATTAAATAAAAACCAGAGTGTCCAAACAACTATTCACCTGGAAACCGTTTGGTTGATTGAATTTGCATTTGAGTTAATGGAAAAAAAACATATTTTGGAACTGCCAAGTTACACCAACCTCCTAAGCAAGTTACTGAAGCTCAAGCAATAGTGCAACAACAAACTGCTCTAAAAAATTATTTTATTTCTGCACTTTTATATTTCTTTTAGTAGGCATCATTTAAATAATTTAGGTACTAATAATTAAAGTGTTTTGCAACCATTGGTATGTAGAAATATGTTTGCTTTTTTTGGTGGGGTATGGGGGGGTGTCAAAATGCACCTTTGCTTGTGTAGACAAAAATATTTGCACCGGCCCTGGTGTAACCTCCACAAAAAGGGTTAAACATATTGTTAATGTCACGCACCAGGTGAACTCCTGTGTCAGCTAGTTTAGGACATGTGAGGGATTCTTGGATATTTACATATGTTGCTCTTGATTGGCTCATTGTCCATTTCCTATTCCAGAGCAGCCATCAATTGCATTTGGATGCATGACTTTATTTCATTGTTTATACCTTTTGAAGAGGTTAAACGACATTTGTATAAAAATAAGACATTTTCATTTTATGTGCAATTAAAGGGACACTGAAATCAAAATTTCATTTCATGAATCAGATAGAGCATGCGATTTTTGCACAACTTTGTATTTTTCTTCTATTAACAAAATGTGAACTGTCTTTTTATATTTACACTTTTTGAGTCACCCCCTCCTACTGAGCTTGTGCAAGAAATCAGTGTTTACATATACCTATTTGTGATTGGCTGATGGCTGTCACATGATACAGGAGGAGTGGAAATAGACATAACTTTGAAATTTGTCATAAAGAAATCTACTACTCATTTGACGTTCAAACTACGGTAAGTGCTATTGCATTGTCTTTTTATCATGCATTTGCTGATTATGCAAATTTACTGTATTTACTGGTCCTTTAAAGGGACATTAAACCGATGAGCACAACTGCAATCGAATGATTACTACTCAATGAGGCCCATTTATCAAGCTCCATAACCCTGTCCGCCTGCTCTGATGAGGCGGACAGGAATCGCCACAATTCAACCCGATCAAGTACATTCGGGTTGATTGACACCTCCCTGCTGGCGGCCCATTGGCTGCGAGTCTGCAGGGGGCAGCGTTGTACCAGCAGCTCTTGTGAGCTGCTGGTGCAATACTGAATACGGAGAGCGTATTGCTCTCCGCATTTAGCGAGGTCTGTCGGACCTAATCCGTACTGTCGGATCAGGTCCGACAGACATATGATAATTCTGCCTCAATATGTTATCCTTTTTCCTCCTGTGCCTACAGCTCTCTTCAAAGTTGTTCTCTTATTTTAACCATTTACAAGCGCTGGTTAGAGAAGCTCGGAATCTTCATATCACACAACTCCTTCTTGGAATATGAGTATTCTCGAAAAAAAAAAGTAGTGAGCATTCACAGATCAATTACGATTTTATTTTTCTAGACACTTTAGTTCAGCTTGAACAATACAGATCGGGACCTGCATATTCTTGCAGTGGCTACATTACTGGGGGATTTTGTATATTTGTTATGCAACTTTTAAACCGTGGTAAAATAAAACTATTGTGCAAGCTAACGCCAAGTACAAGGTACAGCTGTCAAAAAAAAATGGTAGCATCACTGATTTGTGAAATCGCACAGCTTCTGTCACAGGATGTAACAATATATATTGTATGTTCCAAGATGGCGGTGCCTACTATAAAGATGCAAAGCTTTAACGACTGGCATCTGTAAGGAGAAAAACATATTACTGTAGTAGGACCCAGCAGTTTTTATTTCCATTTGATACAAAACCTTGTCTTTGCTTTAAAAATGTTACAATACTACTGCCCTTATGAAATTTTAAATCTGTTCTACGTAATATCCCCTCATTGTTGTTATTTTTTTTTTTTTTTTTTATTCCCAATGGAGGGTTCTGTTTATTAAACTAAAAAATAAACAAGGGTTACATGTTATAGAAATGTACTCCCAAGAGCCCCGCAGAGAATTGAAACTAATGCATATTTATATCGCCCTGCTGGAAGTACTGCAATCTGCTGCATGCTTTAAGAGGAAGGACTGCAGTCTTCTGCAGCAGTTCAGGACAATAGAGCACGTGAAATTGTTTTGCTGCTGTTCAGCAGAAAACAGATTTACTTTTATAAATGCAATTTCTATTCTCTTTGAAAATAAATGTGAACAATTATCTTAAAATTGCCTTAGGAAATCTATAAAAAAAAAAACAATATTTCAGATGACTTACTTTTGTATGCAGCTTAAGTGCAAGGGGTATCTTTGGATTTTATTGTTTAAAAAATAATACTAACATGATTTCTGTCTGTCTTTCTGTCTGCCTCTCTTTATTTCTGTCTGTCCTTCTCTTTATCTATCTATCTATCTATCTATCTATCTATCTATCTATCTATCTAACTATCTTATAACTTGTGTAAGAAGCTTTCAGTAGACAAAGATGTCTATGTGAAATCACCCCCTTAAAATATTTTACAGACATAATGTAAGTTTCTCAGTTATTCCACAAAATGATTCAATAAATCTAGTGATAGGGTTTTAAATTATTATCATTCTTGCATCAAATGGTCTCAACAAAAATGTTTTGTTGATCACTTGGTCTAGGTATGTTCCTATCTACCAGTATAGCTGTAAGAATTGTTCTCAGCTAGTGAACAATCTGTCTCTAGAGACTAAAGGGCCGTTTTAAGAAGCTCCATATCTGCCCTAATACCTCTGTTTCCATGCGTGCCTTCAGGCTCACCGGAAACAGGAGTTAAGAAGCAGCGGCCTTAAAATCGCTGCTCCTTAACTTGCCCACTGCCTCTAAAACTGCAGACATCAATCCGCCCAATCATATATGATCGGGATGATTGACACCCCCTGCTAGCGGTCAATTGGCCGCGAATCTGCAGGGGGCGGCATTGCACAAGCAGTTCACCAGAACTGCTTCTGCAATGTTAAATGCAGACAGCGTATGCTGTCGGCATTTAGCAATGCAGGACGGACATGATTCACTATAGCAAATCATGTCCGCCAAGGGGATGATAAATCTACCCCTTTGTTTTGCATAAAAATAAGTTGCCTTTTTATAAATTATACACACTATCAATGGTACTACATTAGTCAATCTTTCAGCTTAAATGTTTCTTTTAATCAATATCAAATACACGTCTCTATATTATTTTAACCGGCCGTGCGGTGCTAACAAGCCTTTTTGTTTCAACCGCTCACTTAAGACAACGCTGGTATTACGAGTTTTCTGAATGGCTGCGTTAGCCTCAGAAAAGTGAGTGCTGAGCAAAATTTAGCTCCACATCTCACCTCGATACCAGCGTTGCTTAAGTCAGCGGTGAGCTGGTAAAACGTGCTCGTTCACGATTTCCCCATAGGAAACAATGAGCCAGCTGAAAAAAAACCTAACACCTGCAAAAAAGCAGCGTTCAGCTCCTAACGCAGCCCCATTGTTTCCTATGGCAAAATAAAAGTTATGCCTACACCTAACACCCTAACATGAACCCCGAGTCTAAACACCCCTAATCTTACACTTATTAACCCCTAATCTGCCGCTCCGGACACCGCCGCCACTATAATAAAGTTATTAACCCTAACACCCCCTAATTTAAATATAATTTAAATAAATCTAAATAAAATAATTACAATTAAATAAATTATTCCTATTTAAAACTAAATACTTACCTATAAAATAAACCATAAGATAGCTACAATATAACTAATAGTTACATTGTATCTTATGATTTATTTTTATTTTACAGGCAACGTTGTATTTATTTTAACTAGGTACAATAGTTATTAAATAGCTATTAACTATTTAATAACTGCATAGCTAAAATAAGTACAAAATTACTTGTAAAATAAATCCTAACATAAGTTACAATTACACCTAACACTACACTATCATTAAACTAATTACCTAAACTGCCTACAATTAATTACAATTAAATTCAATAAACTAAATTACGAAAAAAAAAAAACACTAAAGTATTTTAAACTAATTACACCTAATCTAATCCCCCTAATAAAATAAAAAAGCCCCCCAAAATAATAAAATTTCCCTACCCTATACTAAATTACAAATAGCCCTTAAAAGGGCCTTTTGCGGGGCATTGCCCCAAAGTAATCAGCTCTTTTACCTGTAAAAGAAAAATGCAATACCCCCCCAACATTAAAACCCACCACCCACACACCCCTACTCTAAAACCCACGCAATCCCCCCTTAAAAAAAACATAACACTAACCCCCTGAAGATCACCCTACCTTGGGCCGTCTTCACCAAGCCGGGCACAAGTAGTCCTCCATACGGCAGAAGTCTTCATCCGATTGGGGCAGAAGAGGTCCTCCAGACGGCATAAAGCTTCATCCAGGCGGGTCCATCTTCAATCCAGCCGACGCTTTTTATTTTATTAGGGGGATTAGATTAGGTGTAATTAGTTTAAAATTCTTGTAATTCTTTTTTTATTTTCTGTTATTTTTTTTTATTTTTTTTCGTAATTTAGTTTATTGAATTTAATTGTAATTAATTGTAGGTAGTTTAGGTAATTAGTTTAATGATAGTGTAGTGTTAGGTGTAATTGTAACTTAGGTTAGGATTTATTTTACAGGTAATTTTCTACTTATTTTAGCTAGGCAGTTATTAAATAGTTAATAACTATTTAATAACTATTGTATCTAGTTAAAATAAATACAAAGCTGTCTGTAAAATAAATATAAATCCTAAGCTACAATGTAACTATTAGTTATATTGTAGCTAGTTTAGGGTTTATTTTATCGGTAAGTATTTAGTTTTAAATAGGATGAATTTATTTCATTTCCTTTAATTTAAATTATATTTAAGTTAGGGGGGGGTTAGGGTTAGACTTAGGTTTAGGGGTTAATAAATTTATTATAGTAGCGGCAACGTTGGGGTCGGAAGATTAGGGGGTTAATAAATGTAGGTAGGTGTCAGCGATGTTGGGGGGGCAGATTAGGGGTGTTGGTGTACTTTTTAGCACTTTAGTTAAGAGCTTTATGTTTTGGCGTTAGCCCATAAAACTCTTCACTACTGACTTTTAAATGCGGTAGGAGTCTTGACAGGAGAGGGTCTACTGCTCACTTCTTCCAAGATTCGTAATACTGGCGTTAGGCAGCCTCGAGTCGGGGAAGAAAAGTGAGGGGTACACCTGTACCTGTCAGACTCGTAATACCAGCGGGCGTTAAAAGCAGCATTGGAACCTCTCAACGCTGCTTTTTAAGGCTAACGCCAAACTCGTGACCTAGGCGTAAATTTTGGTTGGAATTAGAATCCAAGAAATACGCCTATAGCTCCCCATTCCAAAGACATGGGTGAAGTTAAAACTTAACTTTTATTCATAATTTAAATGAAAACATGGAAATATATTAAAATCAGTAAAAAAAAACTGTGTACATGCTGTGATTCAAATAGAAAATAGTCATTCTCTTGATGATAGATACATGATGTCTTATAATATCCTTAATATATTAATACAATCGCTCTAAAGTTGATATTATTAAATATGTATTATGATACTAGGTAACACTTGGCTTTAGTAAAAATGAAAGAAAATATTATCCAAAAAAGAATATGTTATAACATCTTTGTAACAATATTCTGCAATAAAAATAATATCTCTAAGTATCACACACTCAATTTAGTTTCAAAGGCCTAGATTTGGAGTTTGGCGTTAGCCGTGAAAACCAGCGTTAGATGCTCCTAACGCTGGTTTTAGGCTACCTCCGGTATTTGGAGTCACTCAAAATAGGGTCTAAACGCTCACTTTTCAGCCGCGACTTTTCCATACCGCAGATCCCCTTACGTAAATTGCGTATCCTATCTTTTCAATGGGATCTTTCTAACTCCGGTATTTAGAGTCGTGTCTGAAGTGAGCGTTAGACATCTAACGACAAAACTCCAGCCGCAGGAAAAAAAGTCAGTAGTTAAGAGCTTTGTGGGCTAACGCCGGTTTATAAAGCTCTTAACTACTGTACTCTAAAGTACACTAACACCCATAAACTACTATGTACCCCTAAACCGAGGTCCCCCCCACATCGCCGACACTCGATTAAATTTTTTTAACCCCTAATCTGCCGACCGCCACCTACGTTTATACTTATGTACCCCTAATCTGCTGCCCCTAACACCACCGACCCCTATATTATATTTATTAACCCCTAACCTGCCCCCCACAACGTCGCAGCCAGCTACCTACAATAATTAACCCCTACTCTGCCGACCGCAAAGCGCCGCCACCTACGTTATAGTTATGTACCCCTAATCTGCTGCCCCTAACACCGCCGACCCCTATATTATATTTATTAACCCCTAATCTGCCCCCCTCAACGTCGCCTCCACCTGCCTACACTTATTACACCCCTAATCTGCCGAGCGGACCGCACCGCTATTATTATAAAGTTATTAACCCCTAATCCGCATCACTAACCATATAATAAATAGTATTAACCCCTAATCTGCCCTCCCTAACATCGCCGACACCTAACTTCAAACATTAACCCCTAATCTGCCGACTGGAGCTCACCGCTATTCTAATAAATGTATTAACCCCCTAAAGCTAAGTCTAACTCTAACACTAACACCCCCCCTAAGTTAAATATAATTTAAATCTAACGAAATAAATTAACTCTTATTAAATAAATTATTCCTATTTAAAGCTAAATACTTACCTGGAAAATAAATCCTAATATAGCTACAATATAAATTATAATTATATTATAGCTATTTTAGGATTAATATTTATTTTACAGGTAACTTTGTATTTATTTTAACCAGGTACAATAGCTATTAAATAGTTAAGAACTATTTAATAGCTAAAATAGTTTAAATAATTACAAAATTACCTGTAAAATAAATCCTAACCTAAGTTACAATTAAACCTAACACTACACAATCAATACATTAATTAAATACAATTCCTACAAATAAATACAATTAAATAAACTTGCTAAAGTACAAAAAATAAAAAAGAACTAAGTTACAAAAAAATAAAAAAATATTTACAAACATAAGAAAAATATTACAACAATATATTACAACAAAGCCCCCCAAAATAAAAAAATGCCCTACCCTATTCTAATTTCTAAAGTTCAAAAGCTCTTTTACCTTACCAGCCCTGAACAGGGCCCTTTGCGGGGCATTCCCCAAGAAGTTCAGCTCTTTTTGCCTGTAAAAAAAAACATACAATACCCAAGCCGCCCAACATTACAACCCACCACCCACATACCCCTAATCTAAACCAAACCCCCCTTAAATAAATCTAACACTGAAGACCCATGAAGATCTACCTACCTTGTCTTCACCCTCACCGGGTTCACCGATCTATCCAGAAGAGCTCCTCCGATGTCCTGATCCAAGCCCAAGCGGGGGGCTGAAGAGGTCCATGATCCGGCTGAAGTCTTCATCCAAGCTGGGGCAGAAGAGGTCTTCCATCCGATTGAAGTCTTCATCCAAGCGGGATCTTCTATGGTCATACCATCCGGAGCGAGCGGCAGGATCCTGAAGACCCTCCGAAGCGAACAATCCATCTTGTCCGACGACTGAACGACGAATGACGGTTCCTTTAAATGAACGTCATCCAAGATGGCGCCCCTCGAATTCCGATTGGCTGATAGGATTCCTAATCAGCCAATCGGAATTAAGGTAGAATATTCTGATTGGCTGATGGAGTCAGCCAATCAGAATCAAGTTCAATCCGATTGGCTGATCTGATCAGTCAATCAGATTGAGCTCGCATTCTATTGGCTGATCGGAACAGCCAATAGAATGCAAGCTCAATCTGATTGGCTGATTGGATCAGCCAATCGGATTGAACTTGATTCTGATTGGCTGATTCCATCAGCCAATCAGAATATTCCTACCTTAATTCCGATTGGCTGGCAAAAGAGCTCAACTTCTTGGGGCATGCACCGTAAAGGGCCCTGTTCAGGGCTAGTAAGGTAAAAGAGCTTTGAACTTTAGTAAATTTAGAATAGGGTAGGGCATTTTTTTATTTTGGGGGGGCTTTGTTATTTTATTAGTTGGCTTAGAGTAGGTGTAATTAGTTTAAAATTGTTTGTAATATTTTTCTTATTTTGTAAATATTTTTTTGTAACTTAGTTCTTTTTTATTTTTTGTACTTTAGCAAGTTTATTTAATTGTATTTATTTGTAGGAATTGTATTTAATTAATTTATTGATAGTGTAGTGTTAGGTTAATTGTAGGTAATTGTAGTAGTTTATTTAATTAATTTATGATAGTGTAGTGTTAGGTTTAATTGTAACTTAGGTTAGGATTTATTTTACAGGTAATTTTGTAATTATTTTAACTATTTTAGCTATTAAATAGTTCTTAACTATTTAATAGCTATTGTACATGGTTAAAATAAATACAAAGTTACCTGTAAAATAAATCCTAACCTAAGTTACAATTAAACCTAACACTACACTATCAATAAATTAATTAAATAAACTACCTACAATTACCTACAATTAACCTAACACTACACTATCAATAAATTAATTAAATACAATTCCTACAAATAAATACAATTAAATAAACTTGCTAAAGTACAAAAAATAAAAAAGAACTAAGTTACAAAAAATATTTACAAACATAAGAAAAATATTACAACAATTTTAAACTAATTACACCTACTCTAAGCCAACTAATAAAATAACAAAGCCCCCCAAAATAAAAAAATGCCCTACCCTATTCTAAATTACTAAAGTTCAAAGCTCTTTTACCTTACTAGCCCTGAACAGGGCCCTTTACGGTGCATGCCCCAAGAAGTTGAGCTCTTTTGCCAGCCAATCGGAATTAAGGTAGGAATATTCTGATTGGCTGATGGAATCAGCCAATCAGAATCAAGTTCAATCCGATTGGCTGATCCAATCAGCCAATCAGATTGAGCTTGCATTCTATTGGCTGTTCCGATCAGCCAATAGAATGCGAGCTCAATCTGATTGACTGATCAGATCAGCCAATCGGATTGAACTTGATTCTGATTGGCTGACTCCATCAGCCAATCAGAATATTCCTACCTTAATTCCGATTGGCTGATAGAATCCTATCAGCCAATCGGAATTCGAGGGGCGCCATCTTGGATGACGTCATTTAAAGGAACCGTCATTCGTCGTTCAGTCGTCGGCCAGGATGGATGTTCCGCTTCGGAGGTCTTCAGGATCCTGCCGCTCCGCTCCGGATGGATGACCATAGAAGATCCCGCTTGGATGAAGACTTCAATCGGATGGAAGACCTCTTCTGCCCCGCTTGGATGAAGACTTCAGCCGGATCATGGACCTCTTCAGCCCCCGCTTGGGCTTGGATCAGGACATCGGAGGAGCTCTTCTGGATAGATCGGTGAACCCGGTGAGGTGAAGACAAGGTAGGAAGATCTTCATGGGCTTAGTGTTAGATTTATTTAAGGGGGGTTTGGTTTAGATTAGGGGTATGTGGGTGGTGGGTTGTAATGTTGGGCGGCTTGGGTATTGTATGTTTTTTTTTACAGGCAAAAGAGCTGAACTTCTTGGGGAATGCCCCGCAAAGGGCCCTGTTCAGGGCTGGTAAGGTAAAAGAGCTTTGAACTTTAGAAATTTAGAATAGGGTAGGGCATTTTTTTATTGGGGGGCTTTGTTGTAATATATTGTTGTAATATTTTTCTTATGTTTGTAAATATTTTTTTATTTTTTGTAACTTAGTTCTTTTTTTTTTTTGTACTTTAGCAAGTTTATTTAATTGTATTTATTTGTAGGAATTGTATTTAATTAATGTATTGATTGTGTAGTGTTAGGTTTAATTGTAACTTAGGTTAGGATTTATTTTACAGGTAATTTTGTAATTATTTTAACTATTTTAGCTATTAAATAGTTCTTAACTATTTAATAGCTATTGTACCTGGTTAAAATAAATACAAAGTTACCTGTAAAATAAATATTAATCCTAAAATAGCTATAATATAATTATAATTTATATTGTAGCTATATTAGGATTTATTTTACAGGTAAGTATTTAGCTTTAAATAGGAATAATTTATTTAATAAGAGTTAATTTATTTCGTTAGATTTAAATTATATTTAACTTAGGGGGGTGTTATGTTAGAGTTAGACTTAGCTTTAGGGGTTAATACATTTATTAGAATAGCGGTGAGCTCCAGTCGGCAGATTAGGGGTTAATGTTTGAAGTTAGGTGTCGGCGATGTTAGGGAGGGCAGATTAGGGGTTAATACTATTTATTATATGGTTAGTGATGCGGATTAGGGGTTAATAACTTTATAATAATAGCGGTGCGGTCCGCTCGGCAGATTAGGGTCAATAAGTGTAGGCAGGTGGAGGCGACGTTGAGGGGGGCAGATTAGGGGTTAATAAAATAATATAGGGGTCGGCGGTGTTAGGGGCAGCAGATTAGGGGTACATAAGTATAACGTAGGTGGCGGCGCTTTGCGGTCGGCAGATTAGGGTTAATTATTGTAGGTAGCTGGCTGCGACGTTGTGGGGGGCAGGTTAGGGGTTAATAAATATAATATAGGGGTCGGTGGTGTTAGGGGCAGCAGATTAGGGGTACATAAGTATAACGTAGGTGGCGGTCGGCAGATTAGGGGTTAAAAAAATTTAATCGAGTGTCGGCGATGTGGGGGGACCTCGGTTTAGGGGTACATAGGTAGTTTATGGGTGTTAGTGTACTTTAGAGTACAGTAGTTAAGAGCTTATAAACCGGCGTTAGCCCACAAAGCTCTTAACTACTGACTTTTTTCCTGCGGCTGGAGTTTTGTCGTTAGATGTCTAACGCTCACTTCAGACACGACTCTAAATACCGAGTTAGAAAGATCCCATTGAAAAGATAGGATACGCAATTTACGTAAGGGGATCTGCGGTATGGAAAAGTCGCGGCTGAAAAGTGAGCGTTAGACCCTATTTTGAGTGACTCCAAATACCGGAGGTAGCCTAAAACCAGCGTTAGGAGCATCTAACGCTGGTTTTCACGGCTAACGCCAAACTCCAAATCTAGGCCTTTGAAACTAAATTGAGTGTGTGATACTTAGAGATATTATTTTTTTGCAGAATATTGTTACAAAGATGTTATAACATATTCTTTTTTGGATAATATTTTCTTTCATTTTTACTAAAGCCAAGTGTTACCTAGTATCATAATACATATTTAATAATATCAACTTTAGAGCGATTGTATTAATATATTAAGGATATTATAAGACATCATGTATCTATCATCAAGAGAATGACTATTTCTATTTGAATGACAGCATGTACACAGTTTTTTTTTACTGATTT
The DNA here is from genome assembly GCF_027579735.1 of Bombina bombina. NCBI lineage: Eukaryota > Metazoa > Chordata > Amphibia > Anura > Bombinatoridae > Bombina > Bombina bombina. Next base: position 155,457,185 of record NC_069505.1, read on the forward strand.
TAATATATTTCCATGTTTTCATTTAAATTATGAATAAAAGTTAAGTTTTAACTTCACCCATGTCTTTGGAATGGGGAGCTATAGGCGTATTTCTTGGATTCTAATTCCAACCAAAATTTTACGCCTAGGTCACGAGTTTGGCGTTAGCCTTAAAAAGCAGCGTTGAGAGGTTCCAATGCTGCTTTTAACGCCCGCTGGTATTACGAGTCTGACAGGTACAGTGTACCCCTCACTTTTCTTCCCCGACTCGAGGCTGCCTAACGCCAGTATTACGAATCTTGGAAGAAGTGAGCAGTAGACCCTCTCCTGTCAAGACTCCTACCGCATTTAAAAGTCAGTAGTTAAGAGTTTTATGGGCTAACGCCAAACATAAAGCTCTTAACTAAAGTGCTAAAAAGTACACCAACACCCCTAATCTGCGCCCCCAACATCGCTGACACCTACCTACATTTATTAACCCCCTAATCTTCCGACCCCAACGTTGCCGCTACTATAATAAATTTATTAACCCCTAAACCTAAGTCTAACCCTAACCCCCCCTAACTTAAATATAATTTAAATTAAAGGAAATGAAATAAATTCATCCTATTTAAAACTAAATACTTACCGATAAAATAAACCCTAAACTAGCTACAATATAACTAATAGTTACATTGTAGCTTAGGATTTATATTTATTTTACAGACAGCTTTGTATTTATTTTAACTAGATACAATAGTTATTAAATAGTTATTAACTATTTAATAACTGCCTAGCTAAAATAAGTACAAAATTACCTGTAAAATAAATCCTAACCTAAGTTACAATTACACCTAACACTACACTATCATTAAACTAATTACCTAAACTACCTACAATTAATTACAATTAAATTCAATAAACTAAATTACGAAAAAAAATAAAAAAAAATAACAGAAAATAAAAAAGAATTACAAGAATTTTAAACTAATTACACCTAATCTAATCCCCCTAATAAAATAAAAAGCGTCGGCTGGATTGAAGATGGACCCGCCTGGATGAAGCTTTATGCCGTCTGGAGGACCTCTTCTGCCCCAATCGGATGAAGACTTCTGCCGTATGGAGGACCACTTGTGCCCGGCTTGGTGAAGACGGCCCAAGGTAGGGTGATCTTCAGGGGGTTAGTGTTATGTTTTTTTAAGGGGGGATTGCGTGGGTTTTAGAGTAGGGGTGTGTGGGTGGGGGTTTTAATGTTAGGGGGGTATTGCATTTTTCTTTTACAGGTAAAAGAGCTGATTACTTTGGGGCAATGCCCCGCAAAAGGCCCTTTTAAGGGCTATTTGTAATTTAGTATAGGGTAGGGAAATTTTATTATTTTGGGGGCTTTTTTATTTTATTAGGGGATTAGATTAGGTGTAATTAGTTTAAAATACTTTAGTGTTTTTTTTTTTTCGTAATTTAGTTTATTGAATTTAATTGTAATTAATTGTAGGCAGTTTAGGTAATTAGTTTAATGATAGTGTAGTGTTAGGTGTAATTGTAACTTATGTTAGGATTTATTTTACAAGTAATTTTGTACTTATTTTAGCTATGCAGTTATTAAATAGTTAATAGCTATTTAATAACTATTGTACCTAGTTAAAATAAATACAACGTTGCCTGTAAAATAAAAATAAATCATAAGATACAATGTAACTATTAGTTATATTGTAGCTATCTTATGGTTTATTTTATAGGTAAGTATTTAGTTTTAAATAGGAATAATTTATTTAATTGTAATTATTTTATTTAGATTTATTTAAATTATATTTAAATTAGGGGGTGTTAGGGTTAATAACTTTATTATAGTGGCGGCGGTGTCCGGAGCGGCAGATTAGGGGTTAATAAGTGTAAGATTAGGGGTGTTTAGACTCGGGTTCATGTTAGGGTGTTAGGTGTAGGCATAACTTTTATTTTGCCATAGGAAACAATGGGGCTGCGTTAGGAGCTGAACGCTGCTTTTTTGCAGGTGTTAGGTTTTTTTTCAGCTGGCTCATTGTTTCCTATGGGGAAATCGTGAACGAGCACGTTTTACCAGCTCACCGCTGACTTAAGCAACGCTGGTATCGAGGTGAGATGTGGAGCTAAATTTTGCTCAGCACTCACTTTTCTGAGGCTAACGCAGCCATTCAGAAAACTCGTAATACCAGCGTTGTCTTAAGTGAGCGGTGAAACAAAAAGGCTTGTTAGCACCGCACGGCCGGTTAAAATAATATAGAGACGTGTATTTGATATTGATTAAAAGAAACATTTAAGCTGAAAGATTGACTAATGTAGTACCATTGATAGTGTGTATAATTTATAAAAAGGCAACTTATTTTTATGCAAAACAAAGGGGTAGATTTATCATCCCCTTGGCGGACATGATTTGCTATAGTGAATCATGTCCGTCCTGCATTGCTAAATGCCGACAGCATACGCTGTCTGCATTTAACATTGCAGAAGCAGTTCTGGTGAACTGCTTGTGCAATGCCGCCCCCTGCAGATTCGCGGCCAATTGACCGCTAGCAGGGGGTGTCAATCATCCCGATCATATATGATTGGGCGGATTGATGTCTGCAGTTTTAGAGGCAGTGGGCAAGTTAAGGAGCAGCGATTTTAAGGCCGCTGCTTCTTAACTCCTGTTTCCGGTGAGCCTGAAGGCACGCATGGAAACAGAGGTATTAGGGCAGATATGGAGCTTCTTAAAACGGCCCTTTAGTCTCTAGAGACAGATTGTTCACTAGCTGAGAACAATTCTTACAGCTATACTGGTAGATAGGAACATACCTAGACCAAGTGATCAACAAAACATTTTTGTTGAGACCATTTGATGCAAGAATGATAATAATTTAAAACCCTATCACTAGATTTATTGAATCATTTTGTGGAATAACTGAGAAACTTACATTATGTCTGTAAAATATTTTAAGGGGATTTCACATAGACATCTTTGTCTACTGAAAGCTTCTTACACAAGTTATAAGATAGTTAGATAGATAGATAGATAGATAGATAGATAGATAGATAGATAGATAAAGAGAAGGACAGACAGAAATAAAGAGAGGCAGACAGAAAGACAGACAGAAATCATGTTAGTATTATTTTTTAAACAATAAAATCCAAAGATACCCCTTGCACTTAAGCTGCATACAAAAGTAAGTCATCTGAAATATTGTTTTTTTTTTTAATAGATTTCCTAAGGCAATTTTAAGATAATTGTTCACATTTATTTTCAAAGAGAATAGAAATTGCATTTATAAAAGTAAATCTGTTTTCTGCTGAACAGCAGCAAAACAATTTCACGTGCTCTATTGTCCTGAACTGCTGCAGAAGACTGCAGTCCTTCCTCTTAAAGCATGCAGCAGATTGCAGTACTTCCAGCAGGGCGATATAAAATATGCATTAGTTTCAATTCTCTGCGGGGCTCTTGGGAGTACATTTCTATAACATGTAACCCTTGTTTATTTTTTAGTTTAATAAACAGAACCCTCCATTGGGAATAAAAAAAAAAAAAAAAATAACAACAATGAGGGGATATTACGTAGAACAGATTTAAAATTTCATAAGGGCAGTAGTATTGTAACATTTTTAAAGCAAAGACAAGGTTTTGTATCAAATGGAAATAAAACTGCTGGGTCCTACTACAGTAATATGTTTTTCTCCTTACAGATGCCAGTCGTTAAAGCTTTGCATCTTTATAGTAGGCACCGCCATCTTGGAACATACAATATATATTGTTACATCCTGTGACAGAAGCTGTGCGATTTCACAAATCAGTGACGCTACCATTTTTTTTGACAGCTGTACCTTGTACTTGGCGTTAGCTTGCACAATAGTTTTATTTTACCACGGTTTAAAAGTTGCATAACAAATATACAAAATCCCCCAGTAATGTAGCCACTGCAAGAATATGCAGGTCCCGATCTGTATTGTTCAAGCTGAACTAAAGTGTCTAGAAAAATAAAATCGTAATTGATCTGTGAATGCTCACTACTTTTTTTCGAGAATACTCATATTCCAAGAAGGAGTTGTGTGATATGAAGATTCCGAGCTTCTCTAACCAGCGCTTGTAAATGGTTAAAATAAGAGAACAACTTTGAAGAGAGCTGTAGGCACAGGAGGAAAAAGGATAACATATTGAGGCAGAATTATCATATGTCTGTCGGACCTGATCCGACAGTACGGATTAGGTCCGACAGACCCGCTAATGCGGAGAGCAATACGCTCTCCGTATTCAGTATTGCACCAGCAGCTCACAAGAGCTGCTGGTACAACGCTGCCCCCTGCAGACTCGCAGCCAATGGGCCCCAGCAGGGAGGTGTCAATCAACCCGAATGTACTTGATTGGGTTGAATTGTGGCGATTCCTGTCCGCCTCATCAGAGCAGGCGGACAGGGTTATGGAGCTTGATAAATGGGCCTCATTGAGTAGTTAATCATTCGATTGCAGTTGTGCTCATCGTTAATGTCCCTTTAAAGGACCAGTAAATACAGTAAATTTGCATAATCAGCAAATGCATGATAAAAAGACAATGCAATAGCACTTACCGTAGTTTGAACGTCAAATGAGTAGTAGATTTCTTTATGACAAATTTCAAAGTTATGTCTATTTCCACTCCTCCTGTATCATGTGACAGCCATCAGCCAATCACAAATAGGTATATGTAAACACTGATTTCTTGCACAAGCTCAGTAGGAGGGGGTGACTCAAAAAGTGTAAATATAAAAAGACAGTTCACATTTTGTTAATAGAAAAAAATACAAGTTGCAAAATCGCATGCTCTATCTGATTCATGAAATGAAATTTTGATTTCAGTGTCCCTTTAATTGCACATAAAATGAAAATGTCTTATTTTTATACAAATGTCGTTTAACCTCTTCAAAAGGTATAAACAATGAAATAAAGTCATGCATCCAAATGCAATTGATGGCTGCTCTGGAATAAAAATGGACAATGAGCCAATCAAGAGCAACATATGTAAATATCCAAGAATCCCTCACATGTCCTAAACTAGCTGACACAGGAGTTCACCTGGTGCGTGACATTAACAATATGTTTAACCCTTTTTGTGGAGGTTACACCAGGCCGGTGCAAATATTTTTGTCTACACAAGCAAAGGTGCATTTTGACACCCCCCCATACCCCACCAAAAAAAGCAAACATATTCTACATACCATGGTTGCAAACACTTTAATTATTAGTACCTAAATTATTTAAATGATGCCTACTAAAAGAAATATAAAAGTGCAGAAATAAAATAATTTTTTAGAGCAGTTTGTTGTTGCACTATTGCTTGAGCTTCAGTAACTTGCTTAGGAGGTTGGTGTAACTTGGCAGTTCCAAAATATGTTTTTTTTCCATTAACTCAAATGCAAATTCAATCAACCAAACGGTTTCCAGGTGAATAGTTGTTTGGACACTCTGGTTTTTATTTAATCTCTTTGCAGGGGTTAAATAAACACATAATTACATGGAAGCATTTGTGAGAGAATACATTGCAATTTGCTATTAGAGCATTTTATAATACAAAAACAGAAGTCTCAGTAGACGTCACTGGGCCCCTATGTATACAATATACAGCCAGTTCTAATAAAAAGGCCAATATATTTCAATAAAGTGAGTCATGACTGATTCTGTCCTGTGTTTTCATTACATTGCGGGTTACCAATGCGGCTGTCAGACAGTGCACTCACCCTCCTCCTCTATTCTGTCTGGGGGTAATTGTCGATGCCACTTCACTATCACTTGCCAAGATGAAGTTGCCACTAGATTCGCTCAGTGCCACCGTTGGCCCCTGCTGTGTCACTGACTTACTCATTTTCATGTCACGTGCAACCCAGACCGTGTGGCTACCGGTTCTTATGACCTCTGCGCTCTGTCCATCCCCAGACCCCTGCCCTCCTACTTCTTTACTTTAGAAGTACCGGTCCGGGCGTCACTCAAATGGCTCAGTTTTACTCAGTCACATGGCGCCAGTAATTTGCTTCCCTATTTGCCGCTCAGACTGCACAGATAGGCAGGCTTATCGCAAGCCCTACGCCCCCACCACGCACATAGATTGGAAGTTACAGGCACAGCTTAAAGCTGTATGCGCACTACAGGCAGCTGCATTGGCAACATTTTCGCTCACACAGCGCAGTGGATCCACATCTAATAATTTATATAGAACATGGAATTTTAAACAACTTTCTAATTTACTGCTACTATCAATTTTTCTTTGTTCTCTTTGTATCTTTTGATTTAAAAAAAAGCTCAGGAGCATGCACATGTCAGGAGCACAATATAGCAGCAGTTTTGCAAGAATATTATTCATTTATAAGAGCACTAGATGGCAGACACCTACTTAGGTATCTCTTCAACAAAGAATATCATGGGAATGAAGCAAATTTGATAATATAAGTAAATTGGAAACTTTTAAAAATGTATGCTCTGTCAGCAGATAGAACAGACCTTTAATCATAAATCTCTGTATACAAGGACCCCTAATCGTATCTCTCTGTCTATACACATTATTTTCATAATTCTTGCACCCCCATTGGGAACTTGCTGCTTGCTGATTACGTATGTCTACTATAGAGAGTACAGCAATACTCATATTTGCAGTATAGTTGTGGTTTCAGAAGGCCAAAATAGCTATTTCAAACAACAAAATAAAGGGAAGGGAGCAATGTGTAAACAATTTAATACACTCCACTGGGTGTAAAAAATAATTGATATTTACAACACTATGACCCTTCTATATCCTTTTAATATGATTTTTTTGCAACTAAGCAAAAAAGGGGCCGATTTATCATGATGCGGGTGGACATGGTGCATTTAACATTGCACAAGCATTTCTAGTGAAATGCTTGTGCAATGCCACCCCCTACAGATTGGCCGCTAGCATGGAGTGTCAATTATCCTGATCTTATCTGATTGGGATGATTGCTATCCGCCGCCTCAGAGGCGGCAGATAAGTTAGGGTGCAGTGGTCTTAGGAACGCTGCTTCTTAACTTCCGCTTCAGGCAGACTTGAAGCGGAGTGGGTCGGAAGCACATCCGTTGCTTCATAAATCGACCCCAAAAATCATATATGAGCTTTTCTTGAAATCAATAGTTGGAGAGCCACTTATGAAATCAGTAAGCAAAACACAGAAACCAAATAAAGGTAGGTACTGGAATATCAGAAACAATCACCAGATTTTTGGTACACTATGGGCTAGATTACTAGTGGTGGGGAAGCTTGTGCTCACATTCAAGTTTTAAAACCGCTAGAACAATTTTTTGGGGCTCTACGATTCACGCTTGTAGTACAAGTTAAAAGTAAAAAGTTTCGTACGCAAAATCGCGGTAACAAACTTTGAGAAGTGGCAAATGCAAAATTGCATTCCCCCATAGGCTTCAACAGAGCCGAAATGTGTTTTTTTTTAAAACAAAAAAAAAAATTAACAGTCACAAGTCGCACAAACATGATCGTTATTTAAAAGTGCAACATAGGAAGATAATAGGGCATATTTCATAATCTTATGTTCTATATATGTTCTATTTATTCTTAAATGTACATCTAAATATGTATCTGATAGATTTCTGCACAAATATATATTTATAGCTATATATACATGATTATATATAGTAATAGATATATCAAAATAAAATAGCGCACAAGAGTTTATAACAAAAAGTTTACAATCAGATGTATAATTTCAAGTGCAGATCCTCTCTCAGGAAAAGTCTAGCAGATGAATAGAGAACGATTGAATACGTACAAGATCTACCTCAATCCAATGAGGTAAGGATAGTGTTCGGTCTGGGGAAGGGATTGGATTTCTTCCCACCCTTCAATAGCCTGTTAATTAGTAGGGTACTATCCTGTATTTTCTATATCCGGGTCTATCTGTATTCAGCACTTATTTGGATTCTGAATGATGTTCTGAGAACAAGGGTCATTGATGCCAGCAATGTACAAGCACAGCGTTGGAAAGCAGTTCATTAAAGCAAATAAGATACAGTTCCAAGTCAGGGACACTGAAGTCAAAGGTGCCAACAGGGTACAGGTCCTGGATACAAATACAGCTCAGCGGTGCAGGCAAGAACAGGCTGTCAAGATTACTGTGGTAATTTACAGTGCATGTAATGTACAAACCAACTTAGGGACTCTATGGTAATAGCCAGGGGACAAGTAAGCAACAAAATCAGAAACGTGCAGAGGATCAAACCAAAAAAGCAAAGACAATCCAAGGGACTGGCTAAGGCCAGAAACAAAACTGAGGTGCAAAAGCCAGGAGGTCAAATATCAAACAGCGAAGAGCTCTCACAGGAAACGCACCTAATAGTACTGCTGTTCTTTCCCATTTGGAATAATAATATTATAAATTTATGGAGGGGGGTTTTGGAACACAAACTTTAGCGATAGTATATTCTTTTGTTATTTTTCAGGTATATATATATATATTATATATATATATATATAATATAAAATATCTATTACAAATACATAGACCATATTCCCCTATGTGAAGAACATTAAATGTGAAAAATGTATATTAAATACATAATATACCACTTTATTAAATATGAATATTGTATAAATATGATCTTTATGTGTTTAATCTACATGACTGCAAAGGGCTCCAATGTATATATATATACTATGGGGTATATTTTATTAATGTGCGAGCAGACATGATACAATGTAGCCTATCATGTCCACTGCACATCGATAAATGCCAACAGCATACAGTGTTGTCATTTATCATTGCACAAGAAATAATAAGATGATGCATTGATACAATATACAGTGGAAGACAACTATCATTCTGGATTAATATATACAATCCCATATTAATGTCAGATGGGCGTAGCTGTTCATCCACCAATGTAGTAATGTTTATATCATAGTGGGTCCCCTGCGTATAATTCACCCATATTACTCGCATATGGAAATGAATATTTACCCACATATATAGTAATATGTTCTTGTATAAGTCCACTATGTAAAAAGTATCTTAGATTAGTAGTTTACAAATAAACCCAGAAATTATTATTTCCATTCATGCCGTGGGGCATCACAGAGTTTAATTTAAAGATCCATGTGGCTTCTTTTTTGAGTAATATTTGTTCGATGTTCCCTCCTCTAATCCCAGGTTTACTACATTGGTGGATGAACAGCTACGCCCATCTGACATTAATATGGGATTGTATATATTAATCCAGAATGATAGTTGTCTTCCACTGTATATTGTATCAATGCATCATATTATTATTTTCTAATCCGTAATTGAGAATATGCAATTAGGATAACTCTGGGAAGAGTAATTTATGATGATATGCATATCATGACTTAGTAGATAGTAAACCCTTAATATAGGGTATGTACCCCTAATTGACTTTCCATTATGCCATGAAAAGTGTACAATGCTTAGAATTGACAAGATTAAGAATGTCCCTATCTGAGCGTGTTAAACACATAATAAATTTGACTGTGAGAGCAACTTCATGGAGCTATGATAATGTAGAGTGAATTGAGTAAGATTACTTGTGCATACTGCACACACATATTTCATATCACTTTAGCTCATGAAGCTATAAATTCATATGGTGCATACTTCCTATATATTTATATTTATAATTATTATTTATTCAAATATTCATGCGTATCCCCAGGATGATTAAAATTATACAGATCTGACTATATCACATAATCAACACACCGACCCAATTTGGAAAGATATGAAGCCCTCTATGATTTCAATAACTGACAAATACATAAGTAAGGATAATATATCCATAATGTATTCATTGGTATTAGTAGCTGAAATGGTATATTCTATACTAACAGCAGTTTTTCAGATGCCATGGAATATATGTCAACAAATAGTAAATGTTATGATTACATAGGAGTACATATCATTGAACGAAGACTTATATAATAATAGTCCGTTTCGTGGTGTGTTTTTTTTTTTTCAGAGGTGTGTACTGAATAGTAATTTATGAAAGGAATAGACTGTGACGATTTTCATCCAATTAGGAGACTGTTACCAACCACAACTAGGATTCAGATAAACTGAGGACACTGATAGGTTATCCTAGAGGCATGCACTACAGCCTTCAGCTGATTGGTTTAGCATCTCCTTACCTAGGGGTTTAAAAGGCAGCACCTGGCAGAGATTCAGGTTTGTCAGTTCACTTGCTGAATCACATTGAGAAAGGCTGTGCAACAGCTGAAACATGTTTGTGTAGTTCAACTTGTTTTTAAACTACTTTTATTACTCAATTTATACCACTTATAATTATTTTTGCTGCATTAACTGTTGCCTCATCCTACCCCTGACACCTGATTCCGATGGTTCCTGATATCGGCCAGGAATACAGGGGGGTGACATGATAGCAGCAGTGCAGTAATTGTGGTGTACCTTTAGATAATAGATCTGTGTGGGTAATGATAGGTGATGTTTATCACCTTAGTCATTAATTTTTAAATAAATTCCTTAATAAAGATTATAGGTTTTAATACCAGTATATACATTTATAATTCGCTACCAGATATTTCATGCTGTAATTTTACAGCTTATTACAAGCGATAGGTGTAAGAGTGCTTAATATCCCCTCTATATTCTCCCATTTCCTTTTCCTATTTTTTATATTAATTTAAAGGGGCAACACCGAGGCTATACACATTACCTACTCTATCCTATCTTTACTCATTGATACTGTGCCTATATTTGACTTTAAAAATCCTTAGCATAGATACCTTCTTTTTCAAATAAAGATAGCAAGAGAAGGAAGAAAAATTGATAATAGGAGTAAATTAGAAAGTTGCTTAAAATTGCATTCTCTATCTGAATCATGAAAGAAAACATTTGGGTTTAGTGTCCCTTTAAGTAATTATATTTCCATACTTATGATATTCCTACTGAGTATCCGAAAAGTAAGAGCTGCCATCATTAACACAAAAACATCTACTACAAAAGCAATTAATCACTATCAAATCAATTAGATTAAAACAAAACTGAACCAGTGAATAAATTAAAGGGGACAGGGCAAGTATGATAGGGCTAAAATATCCAGTTGTCAGATCTACAGTTCTTACACATATTTATATCCAAGGGACATTAAAACCCAAATTTCTCTTTCATAATTCAGATAGAGAATACAATTAAACATAAAAAGAAAGCAAAGAAAGAAATCAACTTCATTTATCAATTTAACTTTGTACAGTTTTTCAACAATGCATTTAACACATATTCTGCAAACACTTAAAAGTATATGATGTTGTTAAAAGCATTGTTGCATAACTACTGCCATATAGTTCTTCTGAGCCTGCCTTCCTGCTTTTCAACAAAGGATACCAATGTCATGAAAGGGATATGAAAAGTACTTCTTCAGTAAAAAAATAAAAAAAATAATAAATAGCTAAGTCAAAGGAAACTGGAAAGGAAACAGATGGTGATAAAAAACATCAAATTACTTTTTTATTTTCTTACAAAATTAACACTTAGAAATTCTCAATGTAGCCACTGCCTTTAGTGACATAAGGCAACTGACATGCTAATAATTTAATGTGTCTTCTGTCCTCTTCTGATCATAGGTAAGAAACTGAGTTTATGTTATTGTTCAATGAATGCTATAGAAAGCCAGTTGAAGTTGCCCTAGAAGATTTATGGCATCAAACTTTAAATGCCTTTCTGTAAAGACCCAAATCCCCTTGTTGAGGTGACAGGAAGTAATGGACCATGCACAAATTAAGTTAAAAAAAAAAAAGAAATAAAAGGTAAAATCATTTTAATATTATAAATAATACATATTGCAATGATTTATATTAAAGGGATGCTATTTTTATTCTTTCATGATTCAGATAGACCATGCAATTTTAAGCAACTTTCTAATTTACTCCTATTATCACATTTTCTTCGTTCTCTTGCCATCTTTATTTAAAAAGCAGGAATTTAAAGCTTCGGAGCCAGCCCATTTTAGATTCAGCACCCTTGATAGCACTTGCTTATTAGTGGCTACATTTAGCAAACCAATAAGCCAGCATAACCCAGGTTTGTCACCCAAAAATGGGCTAGTTGTTAAGCTTTACATTACTGCTTTTTAAATAAAGAGAACAACAGAACAAAGAAAAATTTATAATATAAGTAAATTAGAAAGTTGCTTAAAATTACATGCTCTATCTGAATCATGAAAGAAAAAAATTGGTTTTAGTGTCCCTTTAAGTATAACCTACTGCTTAGTGATTTTTTTTATTACAACAATGAAACAAATGTTTTATATCTCTTCAATCTGATAATAGAAGTGTTTTTTTAAAAATGGTACGCTCTCTCTCAATCATGAAAACAAATGGGTTTCATGTTTCTTTGAGGCTGATAAAAAGTAAGTTATTGAACTAATTGCAGATATTTTAAATATTCTAAAAACATCATTCTTTATGAGTCTTTATAAAAGACTGTTAAATAATTGTTTTAGTTTTTCAATGCAATACCTTATAGAACTAAATGCTTGTTAAGCCCCTAACATTAAATTACATTTAATTACAGCTTTGCATAAAGCTCCATAATTATATTTGTCTAATTGTATTTAACATCAATTTGTTGAGAAAAGAAACAAAAGCAATAGGATTCATTTGGTAGATCATGCTGTGATTTTCAAGCCTGTGATGAAGCAATTAATAGAACTATAGTGAGTTTTGTGTTAGTGTTATTTCAACTTGTGGCTGTATGTTATATTGAATAATTGTAAGAGAACTGTAATTAGCACATATCACTCCTACTATTAGAGTTCAACAAATAACTCCTTTAAAGGATAAGAGGTTTGTTGCTTTAAGACACATGATACTCAAAACATTTCTTTTTTCTGTCTAATGAGAATGTTTTAAAATATATTGCAGAGCTTTTCTTGTTTGTTTGTTTTTTAAATTAAAAAGTAAATACATATTTGTTTGTTTTTTAATTTCTGGATTCTACCCGGTTAACCAGTTGAATCCCAGGATTTAGTTGTACATGATCAAGCATTCCCTTACCTTAAAGGGTTATTAAAAATGCTAGCTAGAATGATGCTTTTAAAGCAAAGATTAGCTTGAGAACAATATGCAGACATATTTTGTTTATGTTGCTCAAGTACTGAAGAAATAAATGTAAAGTTATAGTATTCATAGCACAATGGGTGTTGCCATGTTTTAACCTGTTTCCTTCTCTGCTGAGGCCAATTACACACAATTATAAATGGAGTACTAGATTTTGCAACCAAGGACTGTGTAGAATCTAAAGTATGGAGTCTGCACGATCCCCCTGAACAGGAACTGTAATATAATGTAAATTACAAGGGGATAAAAAAATAGACAATGAAAGGGTATTGGAATTTATTTATTTTTTTACCAGATTTAACTAAATATTTTACATTACAATCTCAAGGTGTTTCATGTCCCTTTAAATTTAAACAACTTTTAAGTAACCTTTGAAGCAAATATTAATGAATTATTTCATACTAGTCTTAAAGCTTGTGTACGCGGGCAAAAATGAGAGCTCCTCCTCCCCCCTTCCCACTCACTACTGCTCTAAAAAAACTTTTTTCTGTAGCGTAGCGGTCCCCCCCTCCCGTCTACTCCTGCCCCCCTCCAGTGATGGTCTGTCCACCCACCTCCCTCCTAACCCTCCCACTCCACCAACATTCAGCACCACCGCTGCCTGATGCAGAGAGGGACACACAGAGTCACTCTCTGCATCGGTACCTCTGCCCGTCTATTTCTGCATTGCCCCACTCATGGGGCATGCAGAAATAGCGCAATCTCGTTACTTTTAGCGAGATCGCGACAGAGAGAGGCCCGGGGCTTAACGACCAGAGCCATCCTTGCAGGCGTCGCTTGTCGTTAAGTGGTTAAGGCCAAGTATGTTTGTCTCGTGCTGCAGTCTCTATTGCGCATGACTGCATCGTAAAAAACATACTTGGCCTTTTATAATATAGGATATTTTCTTGAACAAATTGACATAGAAATGATACAGTTTGAGTGTAGATCGGAATACATGTTCAGTCCTTGTCATTAGAGTTAGTTCTAGGATGTAAAGTAAAGGTTTATTTATTTCTTGTGCATGTAGATTTAAAGGAATAGTATAGTCAAAATTAAACTTTCATGATTCAGAAAGAGCAGCGATTTTAAGCAACTTTCTAATTTACTCCTATTATCACTTTTTCTTTGTTCTCTTGGTATCTTTATTTGAAAAGGCAAAAATGTCATCTTAGGAACCGGGCCATTTTTGGTTCAGCACCTGGGTAGCACTTGCTGATTGGTGTCTAAATGTAGCCACCAATCAGCAAAGTCAAAATTACATGTTTGTAATTAAAGGGACACTGTACCCAAATTTTTTTCTTTTGTGATTCAGATTGAGCATGAAATTTTAAGCAACTTTCTAATTTACTCCTATTATCACATTTTCTTCATTCTCTTGGTATCTTTATTTGAAATGCAAGAATGTAAGTTTAGATGCCGGCCCATTTTTGGTGAACAACCTGGGTTGTCCTTGCTGATTGGTGGATAAATTCATCCACCAATAAAAAAGTGCTGTCCAGAGTATTGAAACCAAAGAAAGCTTAGATGCCTTCTTTTTCAAATAAAGATAGCAAGAGAATGAAGAAAAATTGATAACCGGAGCAAATTAGAAAGTTGCTTAAATTGCATGCTCTTTCTGAATTACAAAAGAAAAAAATTGGGTTCAGTGTCCCTTTAAGACAGAGCAATTTTAAACGACTTTCCAATTTACTTCTATTATCAAATTTGTGTTGTTCTAATGCTATTCTTTATTGCAGAATAGGTAGGCAGATAGGAGCTTAGGAGAGTGTGCTTGTCTTTAGTTTTTTATGGCAACAGTATTTACAACAATGTATAACATTGCTGCCAGATGGCTAAAGACATATACACACGTTAACAAAGGATACGAAGAGAACTAAGCAGAATTGTTAATAGAAGTAAACTGGAAATACATTTAAAATGTCATGTTCTTTCCAATCCATGACTGTGTGTAACTGGGACTTATTGCTTACTGATTGACAAGCATTACTATGGCTGCTGGAACAGTAAAAAAACTTTGGGCCAGATTACAAGTGGACGCGAACAGTTATGCGCAAGCGATAAGGGGTAATATCACGGGTGTTTGCAGGCGTCAGATTTACCACTCAAATTACAGGTTGAAAGTAAACGAGGTTGCTAGAGCGCAGTTGAAATTAAAGTTCGTCAGGTTAGTGAAGTTAAGGTTCATCAGGTTAGCCCGTCCTCAGAGCTCTGGTTAACTCTTTCGTGAAACAAAAGAGTGTCACAAAACTCATCATAAATACATTACAAGTACAGTTACACTTATAACACCACCATCTAATAAAAAATATTTAAAAATAAATTGCACAAAAAAGTTATAAGGGTTCAAACATATGAGGTCTCAGGTGTTAGAGAAAAAAAAGCAGACAAAGGGCTTTAACATAGAGATATACACATACACATGTCTAAATATGTGTATGTATGGATACATATTTGTGTGTACAGATTTATTTATGTATTTCTAAGTGTATATATGTATTTACAAACACATATACACATATAAATACATATGTACACAGATAGATATAGCTAAAGTGGAACTTCATATACTGCATATATATGTAAGTGCATTGTATCCCTTTGCATTTAAGTAGATGAAAACATGAAAAAAACATATTTATGCAATATTCATAATTAATAATGGTTTTAACTATGTATTTACTGTAAATATGTCACATTCCAATGTTCTGTACATAGCAGAACATGTTCTAAGTATTTATAAGTAGATATATATACAGTATCTCACAAAATTGAGTACACCCTTCACATTTTTGTAAATATTGTATTATATCTTTTCATGTGACAACATTGAAGAAATGACACTTTGCTACAATGTAAAGTAGTGAGTGTACAGCCTGTAAAACCGTGTAAATTTTTTGTCCCCTCAAAATAACTCAACACACAGCCATTAATGTCTAAACCGTTGTCAACAAAAGTGGAAACATCCAAATTGGGCCCAATTAGCCATTTTTCCTCCCCGGGGTCATGTGACTCATTAGTTTTACAAGGTCTCAGATGTTAATGGGGAGCAGGTGTGTTAAATTTGGTGTTATCGCTCTCACACTCTCTCATACTGGTCACTAGAAGTTCAATATGGCACCTCATGGCAAAGAACTCTCTGAGGAGCTGACAAAAAGAATTGCTGCTCTACATAAAGATGGCCTAGGCTATAAGATGATTGCCAAGACACTGAAACTGAGCTGCAGCACGGTGGGGAAGACCATACAGCGGTTTCACAGGACAAGTTCCACTCAGAACAGGCCTCACCATGGTCGACCAAAGAAGTTGAGTGCACATGCTCAGCGTCATATCCAGAGGTTGTCTTTGGGAAATATACGTATGAGTGCTGCCAGTATTGCTGCAGAGGTTGAAGGGGTGGGGGGTCAGCCTGTTAGTGCTCAGACCATATGCCGCACACTGCATCAAATTGATCTGCATGGCTGTCGTCCCAGAAGGAAGTCTCTTCTAAAGATGATGCACAAGAAAGCCCGCAAAAAAGTTTGCTGAAGACAAGCAGACTAAGGACATGGATTACTGAAACCATGCCCTGTGATCCGATGAGACAAGATAAATTTATTTGGTTCAGATGGTGTCAAGCATGTGTGGCAACCAGGTGAGGAGTACAAAGACAAGTGTGTCTTGCCTACAGTCAAGCATGGTGGTGGGAGTGTCATGGTTTGGGCCTGCATGAGTGCTGCCGGCACTGGAGAGCTACAGTTCATTGAGGGAATGCCAACATGTACTGTGACATACTGAAGCAGAGCATGATTCCCTCCCTTCAGAGACTGGGCCACAGGGCAGTATTCCAACATGATAACGACCCCAAACACACCTCCAAGAAGACCACTGCCTTGCTAAAGAAGCTGAGGGTAAAGGTTATGGACTTGCCAAGCATGACTCCAGACCTAAACCCTATTGAGCATCTGTGAGGCATCCTCAAATGGAAGCTAGGGGAGAGCAAGGTCTTTATCATCCACCAGCTCCATGATGTCGTCATGGAGGAGTGGAAGAGGACTCCAGTGGCAACCTGTGAAGCTCTGGTGAACTCCATGCCCAAGAGGGTTAAGGCCAGGGCCGCCACTAGAAATTTTGGGGCACCTGACTTAACCATTGATCAGCCCCCCCCCCCCCCCCTTGACATGTGCAATTTTTGTGACCAAGTGACTAAAACGTATATGCACTTTTTTCTTAAGTGTAGTCAAACTTGGAAATGTTGTAAAGTAGGTAGTAACACATAGACACACTCATACACTGAAACACACTCACACATAAGGATTCACATATAGACACTCTAGCAGATAAACAAAGAAACACACAAACACACTCAGAGACAGACACTCTGAGTGGGTTCATCTTTAAAGACATCCGACACTGAGCATCCTCTTCCAACAAAGTCTTCTTGCTGAATGAATATCTCTTTAAGTGACGTCTTTCAAGATGACGTCCCTTAGCTTCCATTTGGCTGATAGAATTCTATCAGTCAATCGGAATTAAGGTAGAAAAAATCTTATTGGCTGATTGGATCAGTCAATAGTATTGAACTTCAATCCTATTGGCTGATCCAATCAGCCAATAGGATTGAGCTTGCATTCTATTGGCTGTTCCAATCAGCCAATGAAATGCGAGCTCAATCCTATTGGCTGATCCAATCAGCTAATAGGATTTTTTCTACCTTAATTCCGATTGGCTGATAGAATTCTATCAGCCAATCGGAATCTAAGGGATGCCATCTTGGACGACGTCACTTAAAGAGATATTCATTCAGCAAGAATACTTCGTTGGAAGAGGATGCTCTGCGTCGGATGTCTTGAAGATGGACCCGCTCTGCGCCGGAAGGATGAAGATAGAAGATGCCGTCTGGATGAAGACTTCTGCCTGTCTGGAGGACCACTTCTGCCCGTCTGGAGGACTACTTATACCAGCTTCGTTGAGGACATCTTGCCGCTTGGATGAAGACTTGTCCCGGTAAATGAATCTTCAGGGGTTAGTGTTAGGATTTTTTTAAAGGGTGTATTGGGTGGGTTTATTTTTTAGGCTAGGGCTTTTGGCCTGCAATAGAGCTAAATGCCTTTTTAAGGGCAATGCCCATCCAAATGCCATTTTCAGGGCAATGGGGAACTTAGGTTTTTTTAGTTAGTATTTTATTTGGGGGGTGGTTGTGTGGGTGGTGAGTTTTACTGTTGGGGGGGTGTTTGTATTTTTTTTTTTACAGGAAAAAGAGCTGATTTCTTTGGGGCAATGCCCCGCTAAAGGCCCTTTTAAGGGCTATCGGTAGTTTAGGCTAGAGGGTTTTTTTTATATTGGGGGGGCTTTTTTATTTTGATAGGGCTATTAGATTAGGTGTAATTAGTTTAAAGATCTATAATTTGTTTTTTATTTTCTGTAATTTAGTGGGGTTTTTTGTGATTTAGCTAATTTAATTTATTTAATTGTAGTGTAGTGTTAGGTGTTAGTGTAACTTAGGTTAGGTTTTATTTTACAGGTACATTTGTATTTATTTTAGCTAGGTAGCTATTAAAGAGTTAATAACTATTTAATAACTATTCTACCTAGTTAAAATAATTACAAACTTGTCTGTAAAATAAAAATAAACCCTAAGATAGCTACAATGTAACTATTATTTATATTGTAGCTAGCTTAGGGTTTTATTTTATAGGTAAGTATTTAGTTTTTAATAGGAATAATGTAGTTAATGATAGTAATTTTATTTAGATTTATTTAAATTATATTTAAGTTAGGGGGTGTTAGGGTTAGGGTTAGACTTAGGTTTAGGGGTTAATAAATTTAATATAGTGGCGGCGACGTTGGGGGCGGCAGATTAAGGGTTAATAAGTGTAGGTAGGTTGCGGCGACATTGGGGGCGGCAGATTAGGGGTTAATAAATATAATGTAGGTATCGGCAATGTTGGGGCAGCAGATTAGGGGTTAATAATTATAATGTAGGTGGCGGCGATGTTAGGGGCGGAAGATTAGGAGTTAATATTATTTAACTAGTGTTTGCAAGGCGGGAGTGCGGTGGTTTAGGGGTTAATATGTTTATTCTAGTGGCAGCAATGTCCGGAGCGGCAGATTAGGGGTTAACAATTTTATTATAGTGTTTGCAATGCAGGAGGGCCTCGGTTTAGGGGTTAATAGGTAGTTTATGGGTGTTAGTGTACTTTTTAGCACTTTAGTTATGAGTTTTATGCTACGGCGTTGTAGTGTAAAACTCATAACTACTGACTTTAAAATGCGTTACGGATCTTGTCGGTATAGGGTGTATGCTCACTTTTTGGCCTCCCAGGACAAACTCGTAATACCGGCGCTATGGAAGTCACATAGAAAAAAAGTTTACGTAAGTTGGTTTGTGGTAAGGCCAAAACGTGGGGGGGTCCCTAAACCTGCAAGACTCGTAATAGCAGCGGTAGTGGAAAAGCAGCATTAGGACCTGTTAACGCTGCTTTTTTACCTTACCGCAAAACTCGTAATCTAGCCGAAAGTGTCAAGTCTGTCTCACACTGTGCATAGTGGTTTAGTGCACACTCAGAAATCCTCTCAAATGCTAATACTTTACTCCTTGTAATAACATTTCCTATGCTCAATTAGCACTCTGCTGTGGTTCCCACTGGTGGCTGCCAAAAATGTTTTTTTTTAGTTGTTTTTGCCTCATGGGGCCCCCCTGGCCCATTGGGCCCCTGACAGGAGTCACTCCTGTCATCCCCTGATGGCGGCCCTGGTTAAGGCAGTGCTGGAAAATAATAGTGGCCACACAAAATATTGACACTTTGGGTCCAATTTGGACAATTCCATTTAGGGGTGTACTCACTTTTGTTGCCAACGGTTTAGACATTAATGGCTGTGTGTTTAGTTATTTTGAGGGGACAGCAAATTTACACTTCAATACAGGCTGTACACTCACTACTTTACATTGTAGCAAAGTGTCATTTATTTAGTGTTGTCAATTCAAAAGATATAATAAAATATTTACAAAAATGTGAGGAGTGTACTCACTTTTGTGAGAAACTGTATATATATATATATATATATATATATATATATATATATATATATATATATATATATATATATATATATATATATATATACATTGATTGGAGTAGCCGTGTTAGTCCAGAGATTTAGATATCAAAATAGCAAGAGTATTGCATTGAGCAATGATACTTTTTTATTGGACTAGCTATACATTTATAAGATGACAAGCTTTCGGGAAGAATGTCTTCCTTTTTCAAGTCTGAAGCAATACTGACCAATTTGATGGAATTTACAGATATCTTAAAACACAGGCTAAAAAAAAACAGAAAGTGTTACAGAGGTCTGAATGCAAGGGGAGGAGGGGTGCAATAATAATCATGATGGGGGCTTAGGAGACAGGCTGATAGTGTCAGTAAAAGATAGCAGGCAGGGGAAATATATGGTAATACGCCCAACATATACTGACATAAAGTTATATATCAACATAGAATCAATATGTATAAAGATGTGAAATTAGGTATACAGGGGAATATAAGATAGTCAAAAAAGGAGAAAGGAAAAAAAAAGGGGGAATAATAATAATGACAAAAGAGTGGACATAGCTTACCTGTGTACCTATACATAGAGAGTGTGGAATATACAATGTAATTGACTACAGTAAATGAAAAGTACAATACAAAAAATGTTGATAATGTGTTAAGAAAGCAGAGTTTACATTTAGTCTAGAATTTAGCAAGTTGAAGTGTATTATCATTTTCATTTTAAAGGTTTTTCTTTCCATGGTGTTCTTGAAGTTGCCTCTGAGAATCTTGATTTTGAGGTTTTGGATGGAGTGGTCAGGTGGGGTGAAATGACGACCAACAGGGGTACATTATTTTGTTTCACAGTGGTTTTTGATTGAGTGTCTGTGTAAGTTCATCCAAAGGTGCAGTTTTTGGCTTGTTTCTCCAATATAACATCCCACATTACATGCAGCGCAATGTATCATGTATACCACATTTGCAGATATACATGAATATGCCCCTTTAACGTTATAGGATTTACTCTTGTGATTAGCTGTGCTGCTTTCACAAATGTGTTGACATAGTTTGCAGAGAGCTTTGTTGCAGCGCTTGGTTCCATTCTGGGTGTTCTTTTTATCAAGGGGTAGCTTTCTGTGGACCAGTTTCGGTTTTAGGTTGGGTGGTTGTCTGAGTGCCAGGATAGGGGGTTTTGGAAAGATTTTTCTGAATTTTTTTGGCTGTAAGTCTTTTATGATTTTTCATATTCCTTCTACAGCAGGGTTATATTTGACTACTGCGTATCCCACTAGTAGTCAAGCCAAAAACTGCACCTTCGGATGAACTTACACAGACACTCAATCAAAAACCAGTGTAAAACAAAATACTGTACCCCTGTTGGTCACCATTTCACCCAACCTGACCACTTCATCCAAAACCTTAAAATCAAGATTCTCAGAGGGAACTTCAAAACCACCATGGAAAGAAAAATCTTTGAAATGAAAATGATAATGCACTTCAACTTGCTAAATTCTGGACTAAATGTGGACCCTGGTTTCTTAACCCATTATCAACATTTTTTTGTAATGTACTTTCATATACTGTAGTCAATTATATTGTATATTCCACACTCTCTATGCATAGGTACACAGGTAAGTCTATGTCCACACTTTTGTCATTATTATTATTATTCCCCTTTTTTTTCTTTCTTTCCTTTCTCCTTTTTTGAATATCTTATATTCCCCTGTATACCTAATTTCCCATCTGTATTCATATTGATTCTATGTTGAAAAATAACTTTATGTCAGTATATGCTTTGTGTATAACCATATATTTCCCCTGCCTGTTATCTTTTACTGACACTATCTGCCTGTTTTCTAAACCCCATGATTTTTACGACACCCCCTCCTCCCCCTGCATTCAGACCTCTGTAACACTTACTGTTTTTTTAGTCTGTGTTTTAAGATATATATAATCTGTAAATTCTATCAAATTGGTCAGTATTGCTTCAGACTTGAAAAAGGAAGACATCCTTCCGAAAGTTTGTTATCTTATAAATGTATAGTTAGTCCAATAAAAATCAATGCTCAATGCAATACTCTTGTTATATATATATATATATATATATATATATATATATATATATATATATATATATATATATATATATAATTGACTAGAGAGAGTTAGTTAAGTGCACTATTAGAAAGCACGCAATGTGGGGATAAATGTCAACTCTCACTTGCAAACTTGCAAACTTTGCCCAAAATAAGGGGATAACCCGTCTGTAGGATTAACCAGCAAGGAGTTCAGATGCATGCACACTCTTTCCCCGGACTCTTCAGACAAACCAACAGCATAATGGAGTAAACCATGTGAGACTTGACAATGCCAAAATACAGCCGCTGGCTATACTCACTGCATTAAATGCGATGCTGCGTTGTCACTATCCGTCCAGCTCCGTGTGTTGCAAACAAATCCCCTTTGCTCCTCCGCTTGATCTGAAGTCATCTGTGATGTGCCGTATTCTGTGTGTATCTCTTTACACGCTGTAAGCGTCCAATGACGCATATGCAGCCGGTCACGTGATATGCGGTGGCCAATCGGAGAATCCCTTATCCCGTCGTCTAGTGGGAACATGAAGACGTAGTTGGGGCTGAAAGAGCAGGTAAATCCAAATTCAGCCTGCTAAGTGAGAGGCTTTCGAGCCTAGGGACCCCAGATGCTGGCAAAACGTAGCAAAAATAGAAAAGGAAAATCCAGGGTCAAATAAAATAAAATCCAAACTTTATTGTAGTCCACTTGTGGATAAAAAACCCATGGGGGTCTGAAACATAGCGACACTCAGCACTTGTTGCTTCCAGCTGACATGTTTCGGTGTGATACCGTAATCATAGCTGATGGAATGCACAAGTGCTGCTTCATTTAAAAGCAGAAGAACATCCTCATTGGTTAATAACAAAAACAAAACTGTGTGTGAGTGTGCAAGCTAATAGTTGTTAGAAGCATTAACCATTTATATACCTAGTGAATCAAATCATATGTTACGAATGAAAGAGAACAATTGGACATTTGTTTAGAGCATAAAGCTTAAACTGAATCTAAGATTCAACCTGCAATTGTAAGACACACATTGCATATATTGGCAGGTTTTTCAAGTCCCATAGTATTGAACAAAGGATAAATGAGAACAAAGACTATTGGGAATTATGCTCAACATTGTTTTAGCAAAATAGCGCTTAGTGTGAATAGTGTTAAGATACAATATATGTAATGTCAGTGTCCTAAACTAATCTAAAGCTAATCAGGATAGTAGATATTCTAATACATATTCTACTGATCAAAAACTGTTGCAACACATATAAATACAATAGACCATCATGGGATACAGTAAAAACAACAAGCTTATCAGGAATTTAACCTTGAGAAAGCATTTTCAAGGTTATATGACAATGGCACAGGACCATCTAGATGTTCACATACAGCAGGGTTCAGAAAATTTGAGGTTTGTGATGTCATTTCACTTCAACACTTGGGAAGACAAGGAGAAGTCTCAGATCCTTCTAATAACATATCAAGCTTCAGTGGTTTTAAAAAACCATCAGTGTTTTATCCCATACAATCTAGAGGTACTATACTTGAAACTTTTTTCAAGAGAGTAGAGAATGATCTTACTCTACTCGCCTCTAGAACTGACACCAGTGGTGAATTTAAAACCAAGTCTAATCTTACGGTCACTGAAAGAAAAGCCATCTCTGATTTACAGAAAAACAACAATATAGTTATACGTACAGCTGATAAGGGAGGTGCGGTAGTTGTTCTAGATAGGGAAGCCTATATCTATGATGCACATAGACAGCTGCATGACACAAACAATTACCTTGAGTTAGACAGGGATCCCACACTAAGTTTCCAAAGGGATTTGAGAAGACTTTTGGATGATGGTTTGGAGGATGGGCACTTTGACTCCGCTACTTTTGAGTATTTGTATGTTGAATGCCCAGTTGTGCCCATCTTCCACCATCTTCCGAAGGTCCATAAAACATTGACAGAGGTCAAGGGTCGACCAATTATAAGCGGAATTGGGTCTATCTTTGAACATCTATCACAATGGTTAGATGCTCTCCTTTTTCCCTTTGTAAAAAGCTTACAAAGTTATTTGAGAGACACTAAAGATCTTTTGAATCTACTCGAAGATTTCTCGTGGGATACTAGGGTGCACATTTGGTTGACCATGGATGTAGTCGCCCTCTACTCCTCCATCCCACATGAAAAGGGTATGAAGGCCATCAGATATTTTTTGGAGAATTTTTCTTCTCTAGATGGGCCCTTCATTGAATATATATTAAGGGCCACTCATTTCATGCTTACACACAACTACTTTCGCTTTGGGGAATCTTTTTATCTCCAAAGATGTGGGACAGCTATGGGGGCCAAATTTGCGCCCTCATATGCCAACCTCTTTATGGGTTGGTGGGATATGTCCCACATCTTTGGAGATCTGAATCCCTATAGGGATAGGATATCCTTTTTCAGGCGGTATATCGACGATCTCCTTTTGTGTAGTGTGGATTGCCCTCAGACCTTATTGATTTTGTTAACAGGCTAAATGACAATGATGCAGGCCTCAAATTTACATTTGAACAACATCACACAGAGATTAATTTTTTGGATATCACCCTTAAAGCTGATAGGTCAGGCAAAATTCACAGCAGTACGTTCAGAAAGCCAATCACAAGGAATACCCTGCTCCATGCTAGGAGTTGTCATCCCAAGCATGTACCATTAGCAGTAGCTAAAGGGGAAATGATTAGGCTCAAACGTAATTGTACTGAAGAGTCAACATTTCAAAAACAGAGAAGAGACCTTGAAAAGAAGCTCGGAGAGAGAGGGTACCCTAAACATGTCATCAAACAGGCACATGCACAAGTTGATAAAGTAGATAGGACGACACTTCTCAAAGGACCTAAAACTTTGAACAAGGCACAGGCTTTAAGGACAGACAATAAGGTTACCTTCGTCACTGACTATAGCATGGAATACAAAGATATTTGCAGTATAGTCAATAAACATTTCAAAATGTTGGTAGCTGACGATAAGCTTGTGAGTACAGTTGAGAAGGGCTTACGCTGTTCTTTTAGAAGGAGTAAGACCTTAGGGAATATCCTCTCACCCTCAGAGTTACCACCCTACTCTGAAAAATCTAAAGGATCATGGTTGAAACATAGGGGGATGTACAGATGCGGCAAATCCAAGTGTAAACCGTGTGATTCCACCATAATTTCAGATGAGTTCCATTCGACTATCACGGGCGAAGTGTTCAAAATCCAGGCATGCCTCAATTGTACATCTTCCTATGTCATCTACTTACTCACATGCATAGAATGTCATCTACAATACGTGGGGCTCACCAGCACTGAGGTAAATACCAGAATTCGCAATCACCTTTCCACTATTAAAATTGGAGAAGCTAGTACCCCACTAGTTAAACACTTTAAATTTGTGCATAACAAGAGTAGTGCCACACTCAGGTGGCAGGCTATTGAAAGGGTTACCACTCCCTTGCATGGAGGTGACAGAGCTCAGATCTTAGGTAAAAGAGAGATGTTCTGGATTTTTAAGCTACAGACCCGTGTCCCCAAGGGACTTAATTCAGAATATGATCTGATTAATTACTGGCAATAGTAGTTTACAGAGTATTCAAAGGCACTATACACTTGGTAACTACATACTTAGTCCTGTCACCTTTTCTGCTTTTATTGGTTCTGCTTTTGTTAGTCGTGTTTTAGTAATGCAGCGCTACTTTTTTAGATGTGATATGTCATTAATTTTGATCTATTCTGTTAGCTTTACACACTAATTTTTACTGTATCCCATGATGGTCTATTGTATTTATATGTGTTGCAACAGTTTTTGATCAGTAGAATATGTATTAGAATATCTACTATCCTGATTAGCTTTAGATTAGCTTAGGACACTGACATTACATATATTGTATCTTAACACTATTCACACTAAGCGCTTTTTTGCTAAAACAATGTTGAGCATAATTCCCAATAGTCTTTGTTCTCATTTATCCTTTGTTCAATACTATGGGACTTGAAAAACCTGCCAATATATGCAATGTGTGTCTTACAATTGCAGGTTGAATCTTAGATTCAGTTTAAGCTTTATGCTCTAAACAAATGTCCAATTGTTCTCTTTCATTCGTAACATATGATTTGATTCACTAGGTATATAAATGGTTAATGCTTCTACCAACTATTAGCTTGCACACTCACACGCAGTTTTGTTTTTGTTATTAACCAATCAGGATGTTCTTCTGCTTTTAAATGAAGCAGCACTTGTGCATTCCATCAGCTATGATTACGGTATCACACCGAAACATGTCAGCTGGAAGCAACAAGTGCTGAGTGTCGCTATGTTTCAGACCCACATGGGTTTTTTTATCCACAAGTGGACTACAATAAAGTTTGGATTTTATTTTATTTGACCCTGGATTTTCCTTTTCTATTTTTGATATATATATATATATATATATATATATATATATATATATATATATATATATATATATATATATATATATACATATACAGGTGGCCCTCGTTTTACAATGGTTCAATTTACACCGTTTCAGAATAACAACCTTTTTTTCCAGTCATGTGACTGTTATTGAAAAGCATTGCGAAGCAGTACATTTATTAAAATAGCCAGTAGGTGGAGCTGTCCGCTTGTGTTGCAGCAAAGCCAAGCAAGCTGAAATTAATCAGTTTAACCAGACCTGAGCTATCGAGCAAATTTCAAAGGAACAAGATCTTCCTGTCTATAAATCAGTCCAGATTGGAATGCATAGAAAGAACTGTTTGCAGACAAATGCAAGTAAAGTCTGTGTTGTGTGATTATTTTATTAGGTTTATAATGCTGTTTAGTAACGTTTCTGTTCATTTAACTTAGTTTCATTATATATTCTGTGTTGTGTGATTACTTTATTAGGTTTATAATGCTGTATAGCATTTAAAGTCTTAATTTCAAAGCTTTAAAAATAATGTATTAGGTGTTACTTATGATAATTTTGAGAGGGGCCTGGAACCTATCTCCCTCACTTCCCTTTGACTTACATTATAAACTGGGTTTCAATTTACAACAGTTTCAATTTACAACCGTTCCTTCTGGAACCTAACCCCGGCGCAAACTGAGGGCTACCTGTGTATATATATATATATATATATATATATATATATATATACAGTATATATATATATATACCTATATGTAATCATCTATATGTGTATAGGTATAGATACATATTGTATCAAAATACACTGCTTGTGCAATGTTAAAGGCCAACAGCGTATGCTGTCGGCATTCAGCGATGTCTGGCGACCATGATACTCTACAGCGTATCATGTCCGCCAGACATTGGTAAATCGGCCCCTATGAGGGAATAGGTTATCGCTTAATTATGCATAGTAAAATACTTTGCAAAAAACTTTCATGACTTATTTTGCTCCTTTCGCCTGTAATGTAAGTCGGAAGAATGCCAGTCCAGAAAAATGGAGTACATGGCAGGCTTTACAAGCCTAACTTTGCCAGATATCTCACTCTCATTTGTAGTTGTTATCATTTCTGCTGAAGCCAAACTATGAAGATGTTCACAAAATGACAGTTGTAAGACCTTTCATCTCCAAACTCAGGTCTGGATTGGCTGCTAATTATTAATTGCTAATAATTAAGTATTTTTAAATAGTTTATTATGTGTATGGTTTGCAGTGCCTAGCTTAAATGGACATAACACACCAGTTTTTTTTTCTTTAATGGCTTAGATAGAGCATACAATTTTAAACAAGTTTCTAACTTCCTTGCATTATCACATTTTCTTTGTTCTTTTGGTCTCTTTTGTTGAAGAAAGCTCAGGAGCATGCAAGTGTCTGCAGCACTATATGGTAGCAGTTTTGTAAGAATGTTACCCATTTGTAAGAGCACTAGATAGCAGCACTGTTCCCTGCCATGTAGTGCTCACAACACCTACCTAGGTATCTCTTCAACAAAGAATACCATGAGAATTAAGCAAATTTGATAATTGAAGTAAATTGGAAACTTTTTAAAAGTCTGAATCACAAAGAAAAATTTTGAGTTTCATATCCCTTTAGCTACTGATATATATACTAAGCGTATCTAAAGAATTATTTAATGTTTCTTCACTTTTCTTACTAAGACAGCATTCCCGTGTCCATTTGACCCAGTTACTACAGGAAAATTCTAAAAAAATTAAAGTGTATCAGCAGTTACATAAAGAGACTCAAGGCTACCAGGATGATATATGTGCCAGCTGCGCATTGCAGCATAGCGTTTTTATACCTTGACTTGGCTGCAGGGTCCCAGGTTAATTTGCAGCATTGTCAGAAAACCTTGAAATGTGTAAGTAACAGGAAAATTCCAATTGCACAAAAAATGTTGTGAAGTCTCACATATAACAGCTTTAAAGGGACAGTAAAGTAAAAAAAAAAACTTTCATGATTTAAATAGGGCATGTAATTTTAAACAACTTTACTTTTATCACCATTTTTGCTTTGTTCTCTTGGTATTCTTAGTACAAAGCTAAACCTAGGAGGTTCATATGCTAATTTCTTAGACCTTAAAGACTGCCTCTAATCTGAATGCATTTTGACCACTAGAGGGCATTAGTTCATGTGTTTCATATAGATAACATTGAGCTCATGCACGTGAAGTGACCTAGGAGTGAGCACTGATGGGCTAAAATGCAAGTCTGTCAAAAGAACTGAAATAAGGGGGCAGTCAGCAGAAGTTTAGATACAAGGTAATTACAGAGGTAAAATGTGTTTTGTTATAACGGTCTTGGTTATGCAAAAGTGGGGAATGGGTAATAAAGGGATTATCTTTCTTTTTAAACAACAAAAATTCTGGTATTGACTGTCCCTTTAACCTAATTGTCAGGTGATAATATTAAAGTTCCGTACTGCTGACAAAGTTGTTTGTAATTTTAAAGAGGGGATCTAAAGTGTCCAAAAGACAATGGAAGCCCTTAAAGGGACATAAAACTCAAAACTGAAATTCAAACAAATTCATTTTAGTTTTGACTAGAAACATTCTACAATACATATATGTTAGCAAATTTGTTTGTAGTTCTTACTGTTTTAGTAAGAACTTTAACTAGGTGTGAAACATATGTACATATACCTTATGCACCGGCAAACACCACACCTGCTCAGAGAGCATATGGACAATTCAGTTTACATAATTTCTGTTGAATAAATGCCACTAGAAACTCTCTTAGCAGGTGCAGTGTTTGAATGAGGGTGCACAGCACATATATACATATGTGCATGTTCCTTGTGTGCTAACAGCCGAGACAAGCACAACTTTTCTAGACACATACTTGTTAATTGTATAGAATAATCTTCCAGCAGAAGTGGTGTGAACAAATACAACAAAGTAATTAAATAATACCAAACATGTACATACTACTATACTGATTATAAGGCATTGTCATGTCACAGAAAATGTGTCACAGTTCCTACAGTAATTGGAGAAGTCATACGTAGTAACTATTTTTTTATAACACAAGATATCTCTTCTAGATACTTAAATTTAACTCTTGATGCACTCATGTCAATTCAAGCATTACCCACTAAACACATCTACAAAAACCTCTTAATAATCCACCATCATACCTAACACCATCACCACACAACATGATTCTTCTGCCTAAAACCCCTCACGCAACTTTGGCCTCCCCATTCATCCTTGGATAATCACAGATCTGCCCCCCGCAAATAGGATTATTTAAATTTGTAAATCCTTATTTATTTTATACTTTCTAGCACAGGTTGTATACCTTAAAGGGACAGTAGAGCCACAATTAGGCATTCATGAGTTAGACAGTGCATACAATTTTAAACAACTTTCCAATTTATTCCTATTATTCAATTTTCTTCCTTATCTTGTTATCCTTTGCAGAAAAGTTTATCTAGGTAAGCTCAGGAGCAGCAAAGAACCTAGGTTCTAACTGCTGATAGGTGGCTGTGTGTATATATATATATATATATATATATATATATACTGATTGTCATTGGCTCGCCCATGTGTTCAGTTAGAAACCAGTAGTGCATTGATGCTACTTCAACAAATGATACCAAGAGAATGAAGCACATTTTATAGTAGAAGTAACTGGAAAGTTGTTTAAAATGTTATGTTCTATCTAAATCATGAAAAAATAAGTTTGGGTTTCATGCTCCTTTAAGTAAACTATTAGTGGTAGCTGTTATCAAAATACTAGTTAAATATGTACTTTTTATGAGTAAAATCATAGATTTAATCTTGGTCTTCGGTAGCCAGTCCCTAAATAATTTTCTTTGCCCATTAAAAATTGCTATGCACTAATAAATGTTTATCACAATAATAAATACCCCTCCGTGCTGTCAAAATGATTGTTATGATACACAAAGCAGAAATATCTTCTTTACTGAAGCGTTAAATACTTCTATTTGACTGGTTTTGTTTTTAACAATGATCTCGCAGGATAATACTTAGCTCATTTCTAGCTGCCTATCTGTAGACACACAGCACGGTCCCCAAGAGAGAGAGAGTAGGATATTGCTGTTGGTGATTGACTCTTCTTAGCTAGAAGGTTTATTTTCAGAATGCACTTGCAAACAAAGACATCAATGCATGTTCTCAACACTCCAAACTAGATGAGATATATGTATCTATATTCTGGCATATGACTTCTATTTTGGCTGCTAATATTGTTTACAAATGTATTAGAGATAGACACACACATGTGCAGGCAAAATGAATAAGTAAGAACATATAAAAGAAGGGGATACAAGGTGAAAATGGTACACATAGGAACCGATTTACTAACTGTCGGATGGACATGATCCGCTTTAGCGATTATGTCTGCAATATGCTGTCGCCATTTAACATTGCACAAGCAGTTTTGGGGAACTGCTTGTGCAATTCCGCCCCCGGCAGATGCCACTAGCAGGGGGTGTCAAACAATTCGATCGTATGAGATTGGGCGGATTGATGCCGCAGCCTCAGAGGCGGTGGACAAGTTAAGGAGCAGCGGTCCTAAGACCGCTGCTTCTTAACTCCTTTTTTCCGGCGAGCCTAAAGGCTCGAACGGAAACAGAGGCATTAGGGCCGATACGAGTCTTGGTAAATCAGACCCATAAAGTGCATATGATGGGCTGCAAAATGGAAAGGGACATGAAGATATAAATAAGTGGGTGAGACAGAAAATATTAAATCTCTTCAATAAAGAATACCATGGGAATTAAGCAAATTTGCTAATAGAAGTAAATTGGAAATGTTTAAAAAATTGTGTTTTGTCTAATTCATGAAAGAAAATCTTTGAGTTTCATATCCCTTTAGCTACTGATATATAAAGTAAGCATATAAGTAAGCTAACTGATGCAAACAATCCAGCATGCAGCCATGACATGTCTATAGACAAACATTGGAAGTATAATGGGTCAGAGCTCTGTGACTTTAAATGTGGCACTGCACATAGCCTCAAGTAAGCTTGTAAAAGTTTTGTCAACTAGTTCTGCCCCGGTCAACTATAAGTGCTATTATTGTAAAGTTAAAGCATCAACAGCAGCCCAGGCACTATGTAGTAGACAATATCACTTCGTAGGGCTGCTGCGTGCTGGAGTGCATGCCACATAAAAAGTGCCTATCATCTGTTACATCACTCACTACAGAGATCCAGACTGCCTCTAGAAGCAACACCAGTACAAGAACTTGGTGTTGGGAGCTTCATGAAATGGGCTGTACACAAGCTTCACATTAGCATGCCCAATGCCAAGCGTCAGCTAGAGTGGCATAAAGCATGTCACCACTAGACTCTGGAGAAGTGGAAAAGTGTTCTCTGAAATGATGATTCATGCTTTACTATCCGGTCTAATGGAAGAATCTGGGTATGTCAGATGCCAAGAGAACTTTACCTACCAGAATGCATAGTGCCTACTGTAAATGTTGATGGGCGAGGGAAAATTATATTGGGCTGTTATTTAGGGTTTGTGCTAGGCCTCTTAGTTCCAGTGAAGGGTCAGCTTTAAAAAAAGTGGGCAAAATAAATCCTTAAAATATATATTGCACACTTTTTTATTACTCCTAACTATCCATTTTATACAAAACTCTCAAGCTGTTTGGCGTCCCTTTAATATCTTAATTTAATATCTAAAAGTGCAGTATCTATATCCCATATATTCACCATATATTATTTGTATCTTTCAATATTTAAAATATAATGTCCTTATCCATCTTCCAATAGTTATCTCTCCCTGAACTCTAGAAATGAGCGAATTCATATTTATGCAGTGCTATGTTTAGCATAGGGAAATACTTTCAAAGCTTCAAAGGCTATTAATGACATTAATATGTCAAATTACTATAGCTTAAACATTGTCATTATTATAGCTTGTTTGTCAGCTCAGATGAGATCAGTATCCATAGTGCTGAAAAGTTGTTAATGAGCGTTATCCTATATGATTACACACCTGGGAGCAAGTCACTACGAGGTAGGAGGCATTTTTCCAGTTGAATCATTTCCTAAAGCATGTGAGGATCCCCTGGTTACTCTAATGCGCCGTATCTGTGGTTTCCCACAAAACTCATCACATGTTTAGGATATTAATGGAACAAATCCTCAGGGAAAATATCTCAACCTTTACTTCGGTTTAGTGCTTCAACAATAGTATGTATGTATGTATCTATATATATATATATATATATATATATATATATATATATATATATATATATATATATATATATATATCAGATAATAGATTCAAAAATAAATATATATATATATATGTGTATATATGTGTGACTGTATGTATATGTATATATATATACTGTATGTATATATATATATATATTTATATATATATATATATATATATATATATATATATATATATATATATATATATATATATATATATATATATAAAAACAAAAACCTTACCTGAGCGCCACAGAGCACAGCTCACCTAAGTGTCTCACTCCTCTTAGAAATCTGTTGATCCTCTGCGTGGTTTGTTGTGACCTCTGACCGGCACAATGGATTATTTAAATAAGCCTTTATTCAAATAGTTATTTGCCTGATAGGGTTGAGAAAAGGCTGGCATGTGTTATAAACAAACTGGCTCATTATTAAGCTTTCCCCTATATATGACACGTAATATTGTATGTTTTTGAATAATATATTGTCATATATATAATTATACATGAAGAGGTTTTGAGATTGATGTCAGTATAGGGATGTGCGAATGTTTCTAAAAATTCAAAATTTAAAACAAATTTTTATACATTCGTTCATTCAAATCGAATTTCGAATGTTTATATAACATTCTAACATTCTATTTTCGAATTTTCGTTTTCAAATTTCTCAATAAAATTCGAAAATATTTGTTCGAATAATAGAATGTTTAGCTATGTATTCATTCAATTTCAAAATATAATATTTGAATTTGAATGTGACATTCGAATTTGAATGTGACATTCAAATTTGAAATAGTATTTCTAGTCTACAACTGTGTTTAATAAATGTAATATTCAAATTTGAATGCTACATTCGAATTCGAATGTCAGATTCGAATTTGAAATAGTATTTCTAGTCTAATACTGTGTTTTAAATGTGATATTCGATTCGAATGTGATATTCAATTCGAATGTGACATTCAAATTCGAAATAGTATTTCTAGTCTAATACTGTGTTTTATAAATGTAATATTCTAATTCGAATGTGACATTCGATTCAAATGTGGCATTCGATTCGAATGTGACATTCGAAATAGTGTTTCTAGTCTACAATTGTGTTTTATAAATTTAATATTCGAATTCGAATGTGATATTCGAATGTCACATTCGAATTCGAATGTGACATTCGAAAACTGTAAATAACATTCAAAAATCGAATTTTTAAGAATATTCGTTCTTATCAACATTCTATTATGTAAATTGAATTTCTACAATAACATTCGTTCTAACATTCGAATTCGGATATACACACATTCACCCATCCCTAGTCATGTATAACTGGCTATATGTAGTTGATATGATTTAATTTACTTTATCTGCTAAAAGCAAATTTTTGCCCTTTTCTAATATGGCTGCTGAGCCCTTGACAGGGGTACTAAGTGAGATTTAGTGTCTGTCTCTTTAATTTAAACGGCCTCTTTTCAATTAAGTAATTATCATGTACAACTATGTAAGTCCAGCCATGTACTATGGCTATATGTCTAGGATTAAGGTACAGGTCTGCCGAAACGCGTAAGACAGGAGACAGGATGCCGTGTTTTTAGATTTGTTTTTCTATTTTTCAACTTTTACTGTGATGGTTATCTGACTATAATAAATTTGGATTTTAAATTTTCAATCATGTGACTTGAGGTTTGTTGGTTTTCTGACTGTTTATATATATAGATATATACAGATATATACATACATAGATACACACACAAACACACACTCACATACATACACACACCCTGGGTGCTGCACAGCTTTTAGGGGCTCAGGCAGTTAACCCCATATAAGCCTGAATTCAAAGCCCATAGGGAAAATTGCATTGCAGAAAATAGATAAAGAAAAAAGGTTAGTTTATTCTGCACAAAAAAACATTTATTCGAAAATGGCTGTAATTTCATTTGAACTGTTCTTTTAGATAGAAAAAAAGACAATATTGATTACCCTCTACATTTTAATGTATTTCTCTGGCTATAAATCTGTAATATGCTGCTATCTGCTTTTACAAGACCTGTTCTCTATTTAGATTCAACTAGAGATACTTACACAGATGATTCTGAGCATGGAGCGTATGACTGCCGCACTGATCAGTCTTTGCTGATTCAGCACAAACTTAGCAGGCAGAAACAAGCCTCTCGGAAGTCTCAAAAGGTAATCATGAGTGCCTGTATTTAATCAATATTTGTGTTAAATGTATTAAATTATGTACACACAGGAAAACAGCTCAGTGAGCTTCCTCAAGTTGCATGTCAATAAACTACTATAAAGTTTGGTACTATTTAACTATTAATCACTGTATATATCCAATTTAAAGGGACATGAAACACACAATTTAAAACAACTTGCCAAATTATTTCTATGATAAATTTTGCTTCGTTCTTTTGGTATCCTTTGATGAAGGAGCAGCAATACACTACTTTGAGCTAGATGAACACAAGAAAAGCCAAGGACAAGAGGCATATATGTTCAGCCACCAATCAGCAGCTAGTTCTCAGCTACTAAGCTTTTCTATGTATGGTTTTTCAACAAAGGATACCAAGAGGTCTAAATAATAATAATAATAATAATATTATAATAAGTAAAAGAGTATGCTTTATGTGAATCGTAAAAGAAAAACTTAGGATTTCATTTCCCTTTAAGCTACTTTCATGGCAAATATACTGGGCATTCAAAATAAATTGCAATGACCCAAAGCAAAATCTGCTAGTTATCATTACCCTGCATTCTGTATTTGTTAAAGGGAAAAGTAAAGTCAAAATTAAACTTTCATAAGATAGCGCATCTTATTTTAAACAACCTTCCAAGTTACTACTATTATAAAATTTGCTTTGCCCTCTTGGTAACCTTTGTTGAAGAATATACCAATATATGCTCAGGAGTATCTGTGCACTACTGAGATCCAGCTGGTGATTGGTGGTTGCACGTGTATGCCTCTTGTCATTTGCTCAAAATATGTGCTCAGCTTGCTGTCAGTAGTGCATTAATTCTTCTGATTTTAATATTTACAAAACATACCAAGAAAACAAAGCACATTTGGAATAACTGCATGCTCTGTCTGAATCATGACATTTTAATTTGAACTTTACTTTCTGCTTTCCAGAAAAATATACAGGATTGCATCTTACAAAGCAAAAGCAAACCCTGCTAGTAACCGTCACCTAGACCAGAATAGTAATAAAGTTGCTGAAATCTCCATAGAAATATATTGCAACTTGCAAGCATCTAGGAGCTTGCTTCCATCAAAGACAGTGATTTGGGTGATAGAACCTTTGATTGGCTATATTAACCACTACCCAGATTTATATACATTTTTTTTAAATCTGCATTTGTATGACAATTTATAATGTGGCACTCAAATTTGGAGGTGTGGAGTGGTGCATTACATTTAAAACATTGCTCCCATGTTTCCCTTAAATCACTGGTTTTTAAACTTGCCCTCGGGCCTCCCTGACAGGCCACATTTTGAGGATATCTGAACTGGAGCACAAGTTAAAGGGCCATGATACCCACATTTTTTCTTTCATGATTTAGAAAGAGAATGCATTTTTAAACATCTTTCTAATTTACTTCTATTATCTAATTTGTTTTATTCTCTTGATATTCTTTGCTGAAAAGCATATCTAGATATGCTCAGTAGCTGCTGATTGTTTGCTGCACATAGAAGTCTCATGTGATTGGCTCACCCATGTGTATTGCTTTTTCTTCATATAAGGATATCTCAAAAATGAAGCAAAATAAATAATAGAAGTAAATTGTAATGTTTAAATTTGTATGTTCTATCTGAATCATGAAAGAAAGATTTTGGGTTTAGTGGCCCTTTAAACAATCTGCTGAATAGTAAACATGGTTTTTTATCTGCTCTCACCCAAGGTAATGCAGAAAAACTGTTGCGGAGGCCCAAGAACAGGTTTAAAAACCAGTGCCTTAAATTAATGCCATTTTTCACTGGCCATGTCATGGTAAGGTTACCGATTAGCTGAATGAAGAGACTCTACTTGTAAGCAAAAGTCTCAAATGTTTGTTAACTTATTTTTGGTATAAAGGGTGGAACAGTCTGTTTATCTACATTTTGTAGTGGATAAAGTCAAATTATCGAGTTATATAACATTTGGAGAATTATGAATAGGTTTTAGATTGTATGGCTTAATTTTAGGTTAAAAATAGTCCCAACCTCAGAATCTTTATCAGCATGGTCAACCTGGTAATTGTTTTATTTTAATATACATGAGGTATTTAAAAGATTGTGTGACCCCCCTTATATAAGAAAACATACCCTTTTCTTTCAGATTACGGGAATCTATGTCTACCAAGGTTACTAGGGGGCTCATGTATTACATACAGCCTATGACAAAAAATCAGACTTCCCATGTGTAAAAACTGTTGGGGCGCATTTGCCAGGTCTTGCCTTGTATGCTCAGTATATGGTGTAAAATATGCATGTACATTTTTTTTTGCTTCGTAGGTATAATGAATCTAGCTAGAAAGAAGCTTTCGAGGAGTGTTGATATCAATGAAGGCAGAGCTAACAGTGTTAACATAATAGAGCTGTTGTTATCTCTGCCAAGGCAGATTTTGTTAATACTTTTCAACAGCAAAGAGAAAACCTCCTAAACTAGGGCAACAAGCCTTATTTATCAATTGCTTAAATACATTTCAAGAAACATAAACTGAAAGAGAGATTACACATATATATATATATATATATATTTATATATATGTGTGTGTGTGTGAAGGCGGCTGAGCGTAGTGGCGGTTTTCTGTTTAGCTCTGGTGTGGTGAGTTTTGGTCCTGAGCACTGCCCTCTGTTGTATCGAAAGGAGAATCCATCGTTTTGGGGTAAGCTGCACGGTCCTATTCACCTGTACACCTTTGATAGTTTATCTATCCAACTCTGAATGTTTTCTACTGCTCATGCCTTGTTAGTCGCTGTGAAAATTGGTGTGACTCTGCATTAGAGACTGCTTTCTGCCATAGCCTATCTGTTTGCCTAATACTCTCATTTTCACTAAAGCAACTGTATTATTTCTTGCCTACATGATTTAAGATTAATCGGCTGAACTTGTTTCACATTGTTTTTTCATGGCTACTACAAGTTTTATTTTTAAACCGGATACAGAGGACAGTAGTGACTGTGAGGACTTATTTAACAATGATGAGATTGAAAATGAAGAAAATACTAATATTGATAGTTTATTTTTTTAAAATGGACAAATTGTTGAAGGAAGACTCAAGACTGGATTTGGACATTAAGTCATTTAATATATATAAAAAAGCACAACGCATCCCTAGGGGATTGCGAATTAGGAAATTCCCTTCATTTCATGTAACTGATGCAAACTTTATTTTGAAATGGGATAATGTATTGACACAATGTTCTTTGGCACTAATTGATCTCCTGATTGAGTATAAGAAACAGTTACGTTTACAACTTAACACTGATAAACAGAAATTGCAAGAATTAATTCGCCCTTTATCAGAGGGGCCTGAGTTTAAGTTATATGACGAGAAAATACAGAAAGTCATTGAAGACTTTAAACATAATCTTTGGCAATTTAAGAAACAAAAAATACTCAGGGATAAGTTAGATTATGAGAATGATAAAGTGTATAACTTTTCTGAGAATAGAAGGAGAAATAGGTTATTCAAGAAAAGGGGATCACAAATGACTAAAAAGGTCACTTTTGCTGATATTGACACTGAATATGACTATGATACATCTGATTTTGAAAATTCAGGGGAACAGGTCCCTAAAGTAATGACATCAAGTGCTTATGTACTAGATAACCCCACAGATAAATCAAAAATTGACACTAGTACACAGTCAAAAAACGGGAAGGGCCCCCTGAAACAAAAAGTAAGAAAATACGTAGAGGGGGGCGCAGCTTCAATAGAACAAAATTCACAGAGTGTAGAGATTCCAGTCCAAACCAAGACACACAGATATCCTCAGAGGAGGAGGGGTGGACAAGCCAGGAAGTACATTTAGTACCCACAGTGAATGATGGTATGAAAAATGTTATAAATCTTTCTAAGCATGTACTGACTAAACAACAAGAGCAAGTCCTCTCACTGGGCCTGAATTTTGTACCTTCTGTACATTTTGATCTGTTTGATACTATTATTGACTTAAACAGATTTGTAAGGACTTTAGTCCTTAAAAAACATTTTTCAGGTTCCAGTGATTTGGACATTGAACCTCCAGCTGTTTCTGTGAGTAAAGATCACTTGACTATCACAGATTTTAGCGACAAGTGCGCTGAACTTGATTTACTGTCTTTGGCTAGGGACAATGTTCAGGAAAAGGATATGGATGAAATTACAAGGGTTGACACTGGCATGCTGAAACCTGAATCTGATTTTTACCCTGTAAGCACTAGGTCTAGTGCTATTGATATTTTTCAAAAAACGGTAGAACTCAAACTTAAAGATTTACATGCCACTGTCAACTTTGACTCTCACAAAGGTGATAATCTGAGTAGATGTGAGTACCAAGCCTTACAGTCCCTTCAGAAAATGGATTATATAGTGATCCGTGGATCAGACAAGGGAGGGAAAGTTGTTGTCTTGAATAAAAAGGATTATTTATTTAAAGCTTATAGACAACTTTCAGACACAGAGGTCTATACAAAATTACCTTATAATCCTACTTTCCAATATCAGAGAGATCTGAATGAGATTATTGATTGGGCAGTCTATACAGGTGTTATAACACAAAAAAATGCAGAATTTTTGACAGTTAAATATCCTAGAGCAGCAATTTTTCATTATCTGCCAAAGATCCATAAAGATCTCTGCAACCCGCCAGGACGCCCTATTGTGGCTGGTATTGGCTCCCTGAATGAACCCCTGTCGGAAATGATTGATGCATACCTCCAGCCTTTAGTCCTAAATCTATTGAGCTATGTAAAGGACACCTCTGATGTGATTAAACAGATAGAGGTTCTAGAGTTGAAAAAAAGTTACTCTTTTTTATCTGTGGATGTTGCTTCACTCTACACTTGCATTCCCCACAACATGGGCATTAAGGCTGTAGAATATTTTTTGGACAACTACTCAGGTTATACCATTGAATTAAAAGAATTCATTTTAAAATCAATTCATTTTCTTCTAACTCACAACTTTTTTCTTTTTGAGGGGAATTACTATCTCCAGAGACGCGGAACAGCCATGGGGGCCAAATTTGCGCCCTCATATGCCAACCTTTATTTGGGTTGGTGGGAGCTGTTCCGTGTCTTTGGAGATACTAACCCTTTCAAGGAGCACATTGCCTATTTTGGTCGCTATATTGACGACTTGCTTTTTGTTTGGAGAGGTCCCAAGGATTTGGTTCCCCTCTTTATAGCACATTTACAGGACAATGATTTGAACTTAAATTTTACATCTGAGAGCAGTGAGGAGAGGATTTTCTACCTGGATATTGAGCTTTATCCTAATCTTGAGAAACAAAAGATTGATGTACAGTTATATCGTAAAGAAATTGCTGGCAATACTATATTAAATGCAAACTCTTGCCATCCTAGACATACCATCTCTGCCATACCCAGAGGACAATATATG